>NW_026067949.1:38939360-39046860 GCF_014885135.2 Alexandromys fortis
GGGAAATGGGAGGCTGGGAGGAGGCGGAAACTTTTTTTTCTTATTCTCAATAAAAAAAAAAGAAAAAAAAAAGAAAATGTCATTAAATCACCAAAATTAAAAAAAAAAAAAAGCAGTTGTGCTTGTCTGCAATCCCAGGGCTCCAGAGTGCACAGACAGACAATCTAGCTGGTTAATAAGAATCAAATTCCGTGAGAGATGCTGCCTCGGAAGGCAAAGCAAGGTGGAAGGTGGTAAGGAAGACACCCGTTGACCTTTGGCCTCCACTTGCATGTGTCCAGACACAGCATGTGTACACACACATGCAAACAGGTGCACTTGTACATACATGTACATACATACATACATACATACATACATTCACATACGTACTTTCACAAAAGGAGAGTAAGTATGTCATTAAAGTTCTGTCCCCATGGATAAATCAATTTCATTTTTGCAAGAGTTTATTTTGAAGTGGAATCCGCTCTCACTTGTGTTCTCAGGTCTTCTTGCAGCCCAGCAGGAAGGCCCTCACTAAATGCCATCCCTTGATTCATGCACTACAGTATCAAGTGCCCAATAAACTGCTATTGCTAATAAATGACTCGGACTATGCTCATCAGAGATAGCAGAATAAAATGGACTAAGCGAGAGACCAAAGTCTTTTTATTATGATTCTGTTTTGTCCACAACTGGTCAATAACTTTCACAGAAGAAAACTGTCAGGGTTATAAGGGCACAAAAACGGCCTACTTTGCTTTTCGCATTCAGAGAGGAATGAAAACCTATCCTGGCCTTCAAGTTCTCCAGAGGTTTCTAATTTTTATAAAAATGAATATCTGCTCTTTGTGTGTATATGTGTACGCACATGTGTCTGTGTTTAGTTTGTTTAAAAAAAATCTCCAGAGATGAAGAAATGATCTATTCCAGAAACCTTTTCAAAGATGAAATGGCTTTGATTTCCCTCATACAGACTAATCTCTATGTGGCTGCCAGAGGATACTATTTAAGTAGAAGGCGAGAAAAAGAGGTCAGAAACTCATCTCATTCCCTCTCAGAATAGCAATAGAGAAAGCAAAGAAAATACCAGGAGAGCTATTCCCTGTCTCTTCATGCTGGTACAAGGGAAAATATCAGTTTAAGGTAGAAGGGATTTTAGTCCTTTTACCAATTTCATTCATAAACAAACGCATTTAGCAGATTTTTTAAAATGTTGCACACAACAGGCCATTGCGATTGACACAAAAATAGAACTTATTTTCTAAACAACAGACAAAACTAGCTGCAAATGCTTAATTATCTGTATCCTTGGACTCAGAGATAAGGGATTGGTTTTAGATGTAGATAGGTACTGAGCTTCCAAGGCAGCCTTCAGTACCTTCTACTTGGTTGGTCATAGGCAATGGAGTTGACCTTTTTCAACTTCTCTATGAGCAAAATGGATAAACAGTGCCTATCTCATGGAGTGGTTTTGAACAGCTTGTTGCCATGCCTGGCACACACAGAGAACTCTGTAAATGTTATCTACCACTACTGTCAAAAGTTATCCCAGAATTGTGGAAGAGAAATACTAAAAAAATCATTTTAATCTCTAAACTCAATGCTAATACTAGTACTTGGAAGGAAATTGAAGGACATAAATTGTTGGATAATTAGTTCAAATTCCTTTTCAAGCCTTATTTTGTCATTGCAGACACTCTTCCATTTATTTCTCTCACTTTAAAAAAAAATTCCTCAGAGATTTCATTGCTAAACAGGAGAAATGGCTGAGACATAAAAGAACTAAGAACTGTCCATTTCCTTCTAATTAAGAAATTAACTCTTAAATACATCCGGCTCAGTAAACAACCACAAACTGAAATTTTCATTACAGGGAATCACACCAAATTGGGTTCTGTTGACTTATAATTAGGGTACAAAGCTGAAAGGAAAAAAAATAGATTAGTCATGTAGACGGATGTACATGAAGTAAAAGATCAAGACAGAAGACAAGGAGAAAAAGATATGAGAAAGAAGAGGGGTGGCAGAAAGCTTAGCGAAATGAGGATTCTCTTCTATTCTCCAGACTCAAGGCTAATCATGTGTTTCTTACTCATGCAAAACTTTATAGTCCTCTCATTAAAAACTTTCCAATTCTACCAGATTCACATTCTTCTTCTCTTTGTCTCTGTCTGATTATCTGTGTGTGTTGATGTATTTGTGTCCCATTTCTCCATTTCTCGCTCCCTCTCAAACCCTCTTCTTCTCCCCAGTAAAGACAATTTGTGTTAAATTTATGAGTTTCATACAGAAATTTATACTAGAATTTCAAAATTCTATGTTCAGATTTGGCTTGTTCTATAAAACTAACTTCCTCAGAAGAAAGTTGACCTTAAATCTCACCCAGATGTGATACCTGAAAGCTATAATCACAACTAACCTGAAAGATATTCTCACCGGTGAGAATGTGGCATGAATGTTAGAAAACTAACCAACCACTATTAAATTATATTTAAAGCTGGTTCCATGAGATGGAACTCATACCTGGCACTGTTAACAGTGCAAGAATCTGTGAATAAATAGGCCATAGACCTCAAGGAAAAACCTACTAATATTCTGATAAATAAAAACAAAGTATTTAAACTGCCTCCAAAAGACTTATTGATAGACCATAGATCATTGCATCTTCCAACTCTTGTCAGGAAAGCTTCTTTTTACAGTAGATGGCAGTTAATAGAGCGCTCTACAACTGCTTCATGTACAGGAAAAAAGAGATTGTAGAGATTGTAGCCCTAAAGGGGATGTCTATATCATACCTCTCCTTTCAAGGCTCAAAGATTTGCCATGATGAAGAGGCAGAAAGATTTTAGAAACAGAAGTGGTAGATAATTTCAAGAAAACAGTGATTTCCAATGCAGCAGAGCAGCTGCTCATACGAATTGACAGTGACCATGCTCAAGACCTCAAGCCAGACAAGACCCCAGCATAGAGTACAAAAGATGGGCACGAAGTCCCATCCCTTGCTAGGGAATTATTGGTATATGATAGCTGCTGGGAAATAGTTTTCTTTGATGGTGTGCCCTTTGATAGGCCAGCCACAATCCAGGGAAATCCCCAAATTCAAGAGTGAATGGAAAACATAAATTTAACTTCATGGGTTTAAAAGGAGAGGGGCCAGTGATGAAAAAATGGCTCATCAAGTTAAAAGTACTTAGTGTTCTTCCAGAGGACACTTCCAGTTATGCCTCCAGCACCCACATCATGTGGCTCATAACTACCTTTGACTTCAATTCTAAAATCCCTCTGGCCCCTAAACACACATGGCATGTATAAATTTATGTAGATATTTGTGTGCACATATATAAGAATAAATAAATAAATCTTCTTAAGAGAAAGAGAGAGAGAACTCAGGTGAGGAGTAAACATAGAAGGAGATGGAGACCAGAAATATATATGATCAAGCTACACTGTACAAAGATTTCAAGAGTTAATAACAATATCGTTATTTAAAAAGCCTATTTTCACCTATCAGAATTGCACAGTTCTCTTTGAAGGGTTATGGGTTGACTAGAGCTGTGTGAACATGTATACTCATTCAAGTACTAGAATGTATCATTTCCTCCGAAGAGCTCTTTGATGGAGGATGGGAAAATTACATTTATTTATTTAAAAAAAAAAAAGCCTATCTTCCTCTATAACAAAACTCATCTCTATGATATCAGTCCTTGATTTAGCAATGGCACATTCATACACACTAGTCATTTCTTTTATCCTCCTCTGTATTTTGATGAAATATACACTGTCTGGAAAATGTTTCTGTGCTTGTAGAAAACTTTCTAGCCTATAAGGGAAGGCAGGAAGTCTTTATCAATAGGTAGAAGAAATCTCAGGGAAGCACTGTGAGAACAGATTCCCAGGTATGAACAGCTCAGTTCAGGCCTTCTTCTATCCAGCATCATCCAGAAGAGGCCTGTTTTCCTGTAGCCTGTCTTTTATAAGGAAATTTTATAAGGAAAATATACATTTGGGTACTAGGCTTTCTCCATAGTGATGCAAACTCTACCCAGAAAATTGAAAGCCCTTCCATCACAAGCATTTTCATTTGGGATGAAATCAATCAGATTGCTTTCTTCCTTGATTCTGAAAAGAACATGAGCATAAAAGAGCTTTGATTCTGAAGAAAATATGGAAATAACTTAGGGTGTGTTTCCATTTACTTATATATTCATTCACTCACATACACTGAATGTTCTTGGGGGCCAGACAATAAGGAGCTGAGCAGCACGGGAGCTTAGGGCAGAACGAAGGCAGGGGTCAGCAACGAAAATTCCTAAGAGGTCAAAGATATAGTAAATTGTAGCACTAAACAGAAAAAGAAAACCAACAGATGTTATCTGTTTTCTCTTTTTGTTTTTTGTTTGTTTGTTTTGTTTGTTTTGTTTTTTGGTTTGGTTTTGGTTTGGTTTGGGGGGTTTGAGGGAGTTTTTGGGGGGGTTTTTTGGTTTTTGTTTTTGGTTTTTGTTTTTTGTTTGTTTGTTTGTTTTTGGTTTTTTCGAGACAAGATTTCTCTGTAGCTTTGGTGCCTGTCCTGGAACTAGCTCTTGTAGACTAGGCTGGCCTCAAATGCACAGAGATCTGCCTGCCTCTGCTTCCCAAGTGCTAGGATTAAAGGTGTGAACCACTACCACCTGGCCAGATGTTATCTTTTCAAAAAACTTGCAAAATCAACCCAGACACAGAAAGACAATTATCACATGTACTCACTCATAGGTGGTTTTTAAACATAAAGCGAAGAAAACCAGCCTACAAAGCACAATCCCGGAGAACTTAGAAAACAATGAGGACACTAAGAGAGACTTACATAGATCTAATCTACATGGGAAATAGAAAAAGACAAGCTCTCCTGAGTAAAATGGGAGCATGGAGACCTTGGGGGAAGGTTGAAGTGGGAGGGGAGAGGCAGGTAGAGAAGCAGAGAAAAATGTAGATCTCAATAAAAATCAATTAAAAAATTCTCTATATCAAAAAAGAACAGCATGTTGATGTGGGATTTCCCTCTGTATGCTGTGATTACCATTGATAAATAAAGGAACTGCTTTGGGCCTATAGCAGAGCTATAAGGGAACAGAGCTAGCTGGGGAAAACTAAGCTGAATGCAGGAAAAGAGACGGCAAAGTTAGGGAGAAGTCACATAGCCCTGCCCAAGACAGATGCCGGAACTTTACCCAGTAAGCCACAGTCATGTGGCAATACACAGAAATGGGTTAAATGATATGTAAGAGTTAGCCAAAAAGAAGCTAGAGCTAATAGGTCAAGCAGTGATTTAATTAATACAGTTTCTGTGTGATTATTTCGGGGATAAGCAGCCAGGGACCAACAAGGGGCTCCCTCCTTACAACAGCATGTTTTCTTTGTTTTCTCAGTACCTCACTAGAACATAAAACATTAACAATAGCATTATAATTTACTCGTCTTCTGGCTCTTATAATAAAAACGCATTCTAAATAGGAGAATTGCTATTGATTTTATGTTTTTAGGGTATTGGTAAACTTAGCTCACTTGCGTATGAGGTAATCCTACTTAGGCTATTCTAAAATCATTATGACCGTGAATTCCCATCCTGATGTTTATGCTCGTGATTATGTCAGAAATTATTTAATGACGAGAAACTGTATCTTGAACCCCCCAGACACTCACTCAACTGAAATGATTCTTATGCCTTTTCTCTTTACCCTGTCATACTCAGCTACTTCTTGTGCTCCAGGTACACCTGCCAGTAGCTTCATCTGAACCCAGGCTACATGGTCAAGGGAACAAATTGTGCAAATAAAAAAGAAGTTCAAAAAAAAAGAGATGTAATGCGAAATCAGAGCAGCAGGGAATCGTTTCCAGTTCTGGAAACGCTTCAAGCAAGACGTTATCAATCAGAGCACAACAAAACCAGTACTACCAGAAAAGCTGTGTGAATGGTGTAGAATAAGTGTGCACAGAAAGTCTGCAAATTTCTTGAGAGTTCACATTCCAGGATATGAATGTTGTAACATCCATTTTAGCATTCAGATCTGTTCAGCTATTTTCTTCATCTCATACTGGATAACTGAGGAGGACCCATAAATGACCTTATTAACCAGTTATTAAATGTACATATATATATTAATTATTTAAGAAATATTCCAGCAAAAATGCAAAACTTTCCCTCTTTATTGTGTTTCGCGATTAACGGAACTGAGTGCCAGCCATTATACCTCATGACTACCTTGTGTAGACATGTCAGGCAGAATCCTGCCTTTACATTCATGGCTTACAGCGCATGCTGCACTATTCTCTGGGAACATCACTTGTTCTTTTCGTGGTGGTGCCTAGATTTTTGTCTTTAATCTCTTCCAACTCCAACAAAAGAATACTTTTATTTTGACACTTAGAAACAATTCTAAGAGCAAGCTGCTCGCATCATAGAATGACTTGGGAAAACTATTATCTTAGTCTAATTGATCTGAGATATATTTGAACTGAAGGCAGCAAGCTATTGTCTCCTTTCTGAATTCACAATGTGGAGTAGCTCCTGGAATGAAATTCCTGAAGAGTTGATGCCCTCTCTGTCATCTTGAAAGTAACAGGGCAAGGCTTTGATTGAGTTGTTCAGTGGCCAAATTATCCTTTCTTCTTCCAAACTGGACTAATCATTGTTCCTCTGAGAGTTCACCAATTTAGAGGTCTACTTTGCCTTGCACCCCTCCCCTTCTGCCAAAGACTATTACTAACCCTTTCACTTCCTATTTTTGATAAATCATAGTTTTCATCATGTTCACTTGAAGTAAAAACTTATAGGCAGCTTTAAAATGTGCAAAGCAGTTTCTGGTGACCTTTTTGAGGCACGGTTTCATTCTGTACCTCAGGCCATCCTGGAACTCACTATGTAACCCCACGTTCAAAGCAATCCCCCAGTCTTAACCTCTCAAGGGCTGGGATTAGAGGGTGAACCATCATGCTCAACCTGATCCCTTATTTAATGGAAGAGGCTACATGGTCAAGGGAGCAAATCATGCAAAAGACGACGTTCAAAAAGAGATGTAATGGGAAATCAGAGCAGCAGGGAATCGTTTCCCGTTCTGGAAACGCTTCAAGCAAGACGTTATCAATCAGAGCACAACAAAACCATTACTACTGCTAATCTAAAATAGTTTTGTTTTGAAATTGTTAAAAATCAGAGCACAAATAATACTTTTTGATACCTGAAAAAATATAAGAAGTTAAAAATTTTGTGTCTATAAAGCTTTACTGATCATAACAGTGTTTGTTCACATATATATTGCCTATTGCTGATTTTGTACTCCAGTGACAGAGTTGGAAAATGGCGGCCGAAGACATCTCGGCTTTGATCTCTGGCCTCCACATGTGCATCATATATACATGTGCACATATGTATATGTCACACAGTTATACACACAACAGCTGGGAAACCCCGAGCAACAGAAACCATACAGTCATACTATCTTAATTTACTATTATGCCATAATGCTTTCCTATCTTTCATATTAACTCAAAAATATGTGCTTTAAAGAAGGGAATGAGTTAAGTAGAGAAGAGAAAAGTGAAACTGTATGTCCTTGAAGCAATGCTGGAGACCCAAGACAAATGCATTGAATCCCAATGAAAGATTCTATTGCTGACTTGCTGCAGTATCAGCAGAAGATAGATAAAGGAATTGGAAATTTTTTAAAATGGAGGTGCTAAGCCTTGGTTCATAATTCTGCCAGGATTGAAGGAATTTGGGTTTCTGGGATTGGACTGTTTTCTACACAGGAGACAGTCCCATGGGCACTGATCTTGATCATCTATCATAATTTGGATTCTCATGGCTCCGCTTATTGCAAAGGTTTGGTTTCACAGTGGAGCAAACAAGGTTCTTGTGAAACAATGTCATTCCTCTGATCATTCAACAAGGGCTGTTTCCCATCGAGCTTCCATGGGGAAAAAAATGACTGATCTTTCTTTCTAAAGCAAGCCGTGAGCACTCTGTTTGTCTAAAGCAAATCTGTATGTCAATGAGAAAAGGACACAGCTTTCCAACTTCTAAGGTAGATAAAGTCATTCTCTACTGTTTTTCATCATCCATCTCCTGGCAGAAGCAGAACTTGAAATATCTTATGCAAGCAGAGAGATGGTTCTGCACAAAAAAACTCTCAAGTCTCTGATCCTATTTTCTGAAGTCAATAAGACTTCGAATAATATTCTGTAGGCCTAGAACTTGCCGGTCATGTTCAATCTCACCAATCTTTGCGCTATGTCTTTCCAACCTGATCTATATTTCTGTGTGGTGAGGAGGACTAGAACAAGCAAGCCAGCCTCTCTCCAAGATGAATTAATCTCATCATAACATTACAGAGGTAATGCATCTCTAGAAATACTTTTTATTTGTATGCCCTTGGACAAATATTGTAATATTTTATAAATCAGAAAAGGTTTCTTGGAAAACCACCATGATTCCTTTCAAGTAGCCTTGTAAGGCTCGCTAATTCCTGACACTTCCTCCCACAATGAGAGAGTTACCTGGGTGTTAGGCAGGCCCTCACGCTGCTCACCGTGCAAGCTTTACAGACATCGTTGGTTATACTCAATTACAAAATAACCTATAACTGTGATGTATTAAGAAACTAGAGTTATGTGGTCCCCATATGCAGATGTCTGTCTTCTGTTTCCTTTCCTCTTGCCATACAGGCTTTATCTTCTGAGTCCTACCATCTTCCTCCCAAAGCAAAGATCACAAGCTGCACGAATTTTTCCATTTTGCCAGGCTGGCAGCTCCAAAACACAGTGGCCTCCCCTAACTTCTACATATCAAGAATCTAATTAGCAAGACTATACCCCTGAACCAATTGCTGTCTTTAGGGTAGAGATAGTCTGAATTTTGTCCCCAACACTGGGACAGTGGCCCAAACCTCTGTGACAACCCTTGCACAATCACGTGGGTGACGCTGGAGAGACAAAATAAAGATGTGATCACTAATCTTCAGATTAGGTATGGGCATAAAATAGATGTATTTTCTTCTGAATGGACAATAAAAACAATGAGTAGATTGGCTTGCATTATTTTCAACCATGGAAGACTTAAACATTGTGAAACAAAACACTCATCTTTTAGCATATCGTAGCTAAAAGCAGTCTTAGAAAATAGCCTACTTCAACTCTTCACATTACACAATAGGAAAAACAAAATCAAAGTGAATTGGCACAAAAAAACAGAGCCAAGCAAATATTCCAGCATTCCCAGAGTTTTACTGTCTCCTAGTTGAGGATAACAATTAATTTAATGATCATTTACATCGTGATAGCATATAACATCTATCTTATGCTAAATGGTTTAATTATTCTCTAAGTATCAATTCCCTGGTAGCTTTCAAAAGCTAACTACCATTGGTATAAATAATTAATACAGTATCAGATGAAATTTCGCTGAATTTTTTAAACTCATAAAAATTTGATACAAAGACTACATCTTAATTTTCCCAAACAAGTCAAATACAGCGTGACCTGTACTCAATGAAGTTTTCAAAGATCCTTAAGCTTGAAACTCTATTAAAAAGAAGAGTTAATAACCTATACTGAAAACACTGGGGAAGTTATTGTTTAACATATTTCTATATTTTTTAAGCCATGTTGTCATCGCTACCTCTCTTTGGGCCTTCAGACTCAGACTGAATTATATCCTTTGTCTTGTGTGTTTTCCAATTTACAGATAACCTCATTAGATGTTTCAGCCTTTATCACAGTGTGAACCTGTTTCCATAATAAATGTCTTCTCATCTCTAAATCTTTATCCAATATATAAGTATGTTGGCTCTGTCTCCCTGAAGAACTCTTGTCCTGGTTCAACGTAATAACACTGACTAATATATATTTTGAAGATGATACTTGTATATATTGTTCTTTCACATTCTATGATATTAAACATTCTTCTCTTTGCTAACCCCCATAAGTGTTATCAGAGACAAAGCATTAACACTTAGAAACGTGTGCATGTTTGTGTGTGTGTGATAACATCTATACTTCATACTATCTAGAGTAGACAACTTTACTCAACACAACTACTGATGTACATATTATCAGGAATGGTGGCATAAACCTATAATCCTGGAATTCTGGAGGCTGAGACAAAAAGATCACAAGATGGAGGTTGCTATGGGCTACAAAGTAAGCTGAAGACAAGCCTGTGATGCATAGTGAGATCCTGCCTAAATCAGTTTCTCTTTAAAGGTATCTCTTGAGCCCTTTCTTCTGTCTTTCTGTTGGGACCATTTGGAGTCCTGGCCTCCAGCTGTTCTTTCCTGCTAGAGATCTTTACTTTCCTTGTGATTTGAGTTAGTAAAAGCTGTGTTAAAGTTGTTTAACAGCTCTGCTTCACAAGCACGTGTTGCCTTGGCCTTGAGGATCAGAGGATAAGTGTTGCGGGAGGTCCAAAGCGGCTATTTCCCTCCACAGCTCTCTCTTCACTTCCTGCTCCACCGGCGACTAGACTCCCTTCCTGGTTGCACAGAGAACTGTTGTCTAGGACGGTGATCTGTAAGTTTTTTCCTCTTTAAATAAATACCACCCTATTAATCATAATTCCAAACTGGTGTGGCATTGTTCGTGACTTACGCCTTCAGATAAGGTTTTCACCTGTTGGCCCACTTGACTGTTGGGTATATCAGCCTCCATGGTGCTATTGCATAAAGGGCTTCTTACCAGTGACTAGAGGTTCATGTCCCTGTCTGTCTGTCTGTGTGTGTTTGTGTGTTTCAACCTCCAGCCCCTTGTTCAAATCTTGCGAACTGTAAGGTAGCGCATAGAGCGCAGACAGGCGTTGTGCACTGCATCTTTCTCCAGTGTTTCTGTATATGTGTGTGCAGGTGTGTGTGTGTACAAATGCATAAGGATACCAGAAAGAAAAGTATCTCTTGAGTGAAAATCATATCAACATTAACATTCCACCTAGGTGGAAAAGCCACCTAGGGAAGTAGTAGACCTTCTCAATTGCTTAAGATAATTCACCTGAACTAAAGATCAGCATGCTGAGAAAGCCAAAGCTGTCTAACACAGACCCACAGTTTGTGTATTACAAGGACATGTCCTCTTAGATGTTGAATTTAGAGTGGGAAAGGACATAAAAGTAAAGAGTAACATTAGGAATAGGAAGGGGGGAAGATGAGAGAGGAAGCATCAATAAGAAAGAGAATAAAGGTAAATGTGATTGAGTACAGTGTATGTGTGCATGAAAATACCATAATGGAACACATTATTTTGTGCAATCAATATTTATTAACAAAATATTAGTTTAAAAATTATCCACAAAAGAGGTACTTACTTGACCTATAACAGTAATCACATTTCAACCAAAATATCTTCTTACAAACTCTCTGAGGTTATGACAAAGAAGAAATGTAAAGTTGTGGTAAGTTTTTTCACCGATTACTAGCTCTGCAACTGTACATAGAAAACTTAGACCCCAGGCTTTCTATCACCTGCCTGGCTCCCCATCACAAGCACAGCACGTCAAGGTCACAGCCAGAACAATTATGCTTTCCTGTGTCTTCTCTTTTCTCAGGTTCTCAGTTCCATATTGCTTGAACACCGTTTGTAAGAAATCCTTCCAACAGCGGTCTCTTCAGTGTGACTCATAAGCAAGAGCAAAGCTAGACCAGACTGGTGAATATGGCACCAGATATGTGAGCTGTAGCAGGAATCATGCGATTTCTTCTTAGGCATAGGGAGAGAGGGGGCTGGCGACGGAAGCCAAGGCCTGGGATCATACCTTGGTTATTGCTGGGCACAGTGTGACTGAACAGGGTCCAGAGACTGAAAATGCAAAGTCCCTGTCTGTCGGGGAAGGCCGTTCTCCAGAGGAAAGCAAGCATGTTCTCACAACTGCTAGGGTACCCACTCAAGTTCCCATCATGATGCCCAAGATGACTTTTTGATAAAATATGATCATCAGTCCCGGCATCCCATTTCTCTCCCTTGTTTTGCCTAATGTTTCTGTGTTACTTCTCTTCGTTTCCACTGTCTGTCTCTACCCATAGGAGTGAAAACTCCCTGTCTTCGTTAGGTTTCTCTTGCTGTGAAAATCATTAGAACCAAAGGCAGCTTGGGGAGGAAAAGTTATTTCCCATACATGTCCAGATCACAGTTCCTCATTGATAGACGCCAAGGTAGAAGTTCAAGCAGGGACCTGGAGGCAGTAACCAAAGCAGAGACCATGAAAAAAACTCTGCTTGCGCCACATACTTTTTCATACAGTTCATCTACCTGGAGATGGCACCACCCACAGGCCCTCCTACATCAGTCATTAATCAAAGAAATGACCCATGGGCATGACACAGACAGATGTAGTTGAGGCATTTTCTCAGTTGAGGTTCTCTCTTCCCAAATGATTGTAGCTTGAATAAGATTAACCAAAACTAACCAGCACATTCTCTAAGAGCATTGCTTGTGTCCCTGTGCAACACCTTTGTCCCTAAGAGGGACTGTGTAGAAGTGTGAGTGTGTGTGTGAAACGTAGACTGTGGTTAGTGTGATAAGCCTTTGCTTACGCTGGAATTGGCAAAGCGCATTCTCAATAACTCAAGACTTTGCCCTTGTTCCTGGACATTATCATAGTCCACCAGCAAATGTGATGCTAATCAATCTTCTCACCAGTAATTGCACAGTTTCCTTCCTATGTATCCAAAGGGGCTGAGACATTTTGTCCATTCAAGGGAATACATGAGGGTGCACATCTTTCATCACAGTTACCAAAACTTGGAGGCAATTGAAATGTCCTGTTGGCGGCCAAACTATAACCTATCTAGACAATGATGTAGTAGCCAGTTCTAAATGAAATACTGCATCAGTAAAGGGGCATGGAGGATTTTTAACTATATATCACTAAGAGAAATGGGCCCATTGACAAGGGAGACATATTTTATGGTATTCTGGGAAAGGTAAAACTATGAGGGCCATGAAAAAGATGGGGATATGGGTAAATTGACAAAGCACACATGAGTTTTAGCGCAGTGAAACATGCCTATAGAAAAGGTATATCAAACCCAAACCATGTGTTGACCAATCATGTGAAGTCAATATAAATGTGGTTTGGGCATATCGGTATGTCAAATTAGATGCATTCACTGTAAAAGCCATGCACCACATTTTGAGGATATGTCCATAAAGAAAGGCTATGTATGTGCAGATTCAGGATGTGAAGAATCTCTTCACTTTCCTCTCAAATTTTGTGAGCCTAAACCTGCTCTTGAAATTGTTTTATCCTTTAAAATCTGAGGCAAACATTCTTCAGCAATCCCTAGAGAGCGGCAGCTCTGCTTGGTCAGCTCACCCCTACATTGTATTTATTTCTCGGGCGAACAATGAAGGAAGCCCGTGTTTATTCGCCACGCTGTCCCTCCCAGTGTAAGGTCTACCTCGCAATCAGATCATCCTTAGCACCTATCAAGCGTCTCTGAACACATCAGCTGCCTTTCAAGAAAGGTGGTGATTTTAATCAGTGTTGGCAGTGTTTGACTGTCTGTCCTGCAGCTACGTATCAATGGACAGCCCCCTTGCTGTTCCCCAAGGGGTCAAGACGGTGTGGCATCATCAGACACCATTCATGCCCATCTCAGTTGCCGTATGTAAAAGGAATTCATTATAATGGTGGAGGAAATGTTCTCAAAATGCCCACCTGCCCCATCTCTGGAGTATTTCCAGTACCTTTTATAAACTTTGATTTCCCTGCCTCTGAAGTACGGATGTTATCCTCCTGAAGAGCTCAGAAGTGCTATGTATATTACTCGGAGGTATTAGGACTGAATGTCTAAAAGTGACATTGGAAGTGTGCCACCCAAAGAAGAGGGAGGGATGAACAATATACTCTGGATATTATAACAGGATGCCTTTGAACACAATCTGTCATCTTTGTTTTAAATCCCTACTGCCTCTCTAAGTCAGATGTCGTCTGAGAGCTAATTACACACCTTGATAAAGCTTCGGTGGTATAATCTTCAAAAATATTATTTCAATGGAATCATTTCATATGTTAACTTTGAAAATGTCAACAGCAGGGGCCAAGTGGGGGAACTTAGGAGGTCTAGGCATTTGCCATTTCAAAGCTTAGCTGTCAGGACAGGGCTGGGGGCAGCCTGCTGTGCTCGGTGTTCTGTATAAACATTTCCAGGAATATTTAGCAGATAATAGGGTTCCCACTGGGACTGTGCATTCAAAGGCGCCATATTGTACCACCTACCTGGAAAGAGGTGGATGTCAAAGTTGAGAGTGCTCAGCTTTCCAGAGTGGGTTCTTGCTTGTTCTATTGGATTTCCAAATACACAAAGCAGGGAAAACTTCAAACACCCATTTTAAAGGAAAAGCACTGAATGCTTGCTGAAGAAAATAACATAGTGATCTATGTCTGAGTAATAGTCAACGGCCTTGCATCCTGCAGCAGGTCTGCAAGATAGTCTGACAACTTGAGAACTGAGGGCCAAACTTCCATGCTTGCAGACTAACACCCATCAATCTGGGAAGCTCTGACATCAGTCTGGATTTCATGTGGGAAAATTAGACATAGTTAAACACAGTGATGGGAATCTATTTATTTCCACAGCTTACATCGAAAGACTCTTCTGAATTTGATCTGAAACAAAAATATAAGCAGATGAAGTAAAAAACGCAATCCTTCTGGTTAACTCTATGGAAGGAAATACCATTTCTAGGGGTTTCTACACTTTAAATTCGTCAGCAGTGAGTAGGACACAGTCATAAAAATACTATACTTTGAAAGTAATAAGAAGAAAAATATACTATACACTGATCCATATATATATGCTCCAAAACCAAATTTTAGCTGCCGGCAATGGTCTAATTAAGCAGTATCCAAATATTGAGGATTTTCATCATGTATACAAAAAGAAATCATATGGTACACAGTACACACACACACACAAACACGGTCTCTTTTCTTCGTAGACAGGTGTCACTGTGTTGCCACAGGCCTGTCTCAACGTCTAGAGCTGGAGCAATCTACCACTCTCCTCCAATTCCCGAAGTAGCTGTGACTGCAGCAGTGTTGAAGGAGGCCGCTTGTTCGTTCAGGCTACTCAGATCCGAAATGACCACACAGAAACTATTAATTGAATCACTGCTTAGCCTACTAACTCTAACTTCTCATAGGCTAGCTCTTTACATATTAATTTAACCCTTCTCTATTAATCTGTGTGTCTACAAGTAGCTATGGCCTACTGGGTAAAGTTCCGGTGTCTGTCTCCAGGCTTCTCACTGACCCCGCCTTCTTTCTCCCAGCATTCACTTTAGTTTTCCCCCACCTACCTATATTCTGCCCTGTGCAGGCCCAAGACAGTCCTTTATTAACCAATGGTATTCAGCATACAAAGAAGAATCCCACATCATAGCAGGCTATACATTAACCTTTTTATTTAAAGTGTACAATTAAGACTTTTAAATATCTGAGAAAAGATCACTTCCATGAAAAAGCTTCCAAACTACACAACAAAAAGGTATAACATTAAAAACAGGATATACAGCATGACAACCGTGTTTGACAAGTAAGGGAAAATGTGCCAAAGCAAGGAGCTGCTGTCTAGCACTGCAGGAAGCCTCTGGAGGAATGGAGCAAGGCTTCAGCCACTACTTAAGCCTACGCCCAAGACCAGTGAAAGCAAACTCTCAGATTACAGAAGGAACAGAAAGCTTAGCTGCTATGAAGCCACTTCAAACATTTCTTTCTCACGGTTTCGGCTTTTTTAGGAAGTGACATTCTTTATGTTGCCACCCTCTTCCGTGAAACCTTCACACCACTCTAGCCATCTTTGAAATAAAGCCTTTCAAAGCGCCAGGGTTGAAGCTGAGAAACCATCATGGGGAGAATGTCTGCGGAAAGCCTTCTCCTTCGCTTGCCTTTCACTGCCCTCTAGTGGACATAATTTACTATGGCATGAAAACCGACAATTCTGTTAGTGGATTGATTGCCTTCTGTCTGAATACTTGCTTTTTTTCTACTTTATTTTTATGTCAATGTCAGCAAAACTTGGACCCAAAACAATCTCATAAAGAACAAAATACAACTTCACATAGAGAATTGAAAATAAGAAAACTCCTCTCTCATAATTTAGCTAATTTTTGGAAAATCTGATCTTCGACAAGAAAGAGAGTCAACTTCAATAGCCATTATTAGAGCCTGGAATCTCCTGAGATTCCAGATAGAAACTGTAGTAATTTTTTTTTCCTTTTATACATCTTCCCTCCCAAATAACTAATTTCCCTGCACTTCTTATCTCACCCCGAAGAAAATTACATTCGGTCCAAGTTTCAGCTCAAGAGTTTATTGCTAAACAAAAAATGCTGGTCGTGATTTGTGAGGCAATTGAAGGGAAAACGCCCTCATCTGTACCCACCAGACGCCAGCCTCTCTGTTCCCTTGTACAGTTGCTGCTGAGCTGCTTTCCATAAAGAAAGAACAAACGTGATCTACAAAGCCATTAATAGATTTGATTACATTTGTATAGCAAACGGCTGGGCCAGCATGTCAGCCAGAGTATTCTAAATGTTAATCCAAGGGCTGCTCACTGCTCACGAGACTGCTGCTGAGACGGGCAGCTGGTGAAAGCCTCTACATCACACATTTGAATCACTTTTGGAACCTGAAAACAGGTCGTATAATAATAATAATAATAATAATAATAATAATAATAATAATAATAATAATAATAAACACAATTATGTAAATAATCTGCAAGATTAAAAAAAAGGTTAAAAAAAAGTAAGTAGAAACAGTGAACTTAGGGCCATGGGGAAGAAATACAAATCTATGAAGGTGGGACTGGACTAACATTTTTGTGGGGCCAATGGGATAGAGGTGACCATGAGCCCTAGGTGTTATTTGAAAGCACATATCAAGTTCCATAAACGCCTACCTGTATCTATCTCTCCATCCTCTCCCTCTGCTTATGTCCTCTCTCTACTCTGTTCTGAGCCTACCACTTGCCTAATTCAGGGATGGTCCCTATACAGAATATTGTTTTCCTTCCGAGGATGTAATTACAATTTAATGCTTTCTGAACAAACCAAAGCAGCACTGTGCTGTAGGTACAACAGAAACTCAAACAAAATTGAGAAGAATTTCGCCACAAGAATTCTGTTATTCAAAAAAAAAAAAAAAAAAAGCTGAGAGCATCTTTCTCTTTGAGGCCAGGCTTACTTTTGCTCCAATTCTCATAGGTGAAATAGACTAGGAAGACAGACAGACAGACACACACACACACACACACACACAAATATATATGTTGGATAGAACTGATAGGTATAAAAGTATACCACCTTTAGCCAAAATTAGCTTTTAATAATTAAGACCCACTGTGGTTGCAGCCATTTTCATATCTAAAGGAAATAACTAACTGCATTTTAACTCAGAGTATTAGCAAATCAAAACAGAGAATGCCATATTTTAAAAGATCCTAAATCCTGAAGAAACCACTTGAAAGATCTCTGAGCAGTTGTTGCTTATTGTGCTGAAAGGGAGGATGCTTGGTAACGCTTGGAAAGTAGGAGCGTTCTCTAGTTTTTGTGTAATTTTGTAAAATGTAAAGTGCTGTAAAGATATTAAGAGGCTTCGGATCTCTTTTGACTCTACAGCCAAAGAATGCAACATATTCTCCTTCACCTAAATAGTCCTTCATATCAAATTTTTATAATATGTGCTGAAAACACAAGTCTTTACTCAGCTCTATTGTTACGTCATCCAGCAGCCACACTAAGAAAACAGTTAGATGTCTGTCATGACCCTAATGGCCGTGTTCCTTCCAAATGTGTGTGCTGAAATCACCCAGAGTGGTGGTGTCATGAGGTGGAGGTGAGGATGCTGATGCTCAGGGAGAATCCTACCTGAGAAGGATTGGGATTGCTGTGAAACGGGCCTAGGATAAAACCTTCACTCAGTCCTTCACTCCTATATGAGCATAATGCCTATCCTGACCAAAAGAAACCACACAATAGGACAGGACAATGATTGGTATTTGTAATACAATAAAAGGCCTTATTGGTAATTCAAAGGGCCTTGTTTCTGTATATCTACAGAATATCTAAAGGCTCTAAAAAACTGGATGCTTCTCCCATGCAAAGGTTTTTTGAATTAAGTAAATGTGTTAATAAAACAAAGAGCCAGTAGGAATAAAATCAAAATATTACTTTGAATACCAAATGAAGGCCACTAGAAAAATGTAACCTGCATCCCAACTCAAGTTTAGTGATGGTAATGAATGGGTGACATCCACTCATGGAGGACCAGAGAAAACATTCACATCTCCTGAGTTCCCCCAAAAACGAGAGGGATTATATCCTCAGTATAAAGCCCACCTTCCTAGGAACAAAGTCGATGGGCCAAAATTCTTTATTATGAAAACCAAGAGTTATGGAAAAACATTTCCTACCCCAGTATCCCCCAGCTTCCTCCAGCCAATAGGTTTAGCAGTTAATGATATAAAGTGGAGGGTGACTGTCATGCTGAAGAGAAGAGTTGTCTTCTATCAGGGCAAGACCTTTTCCACCTCTCCAAGGACATTCCCCAGTATCAAGCACAGTTCTTGTTAAAAGTCTTCCTGAGTAATTAGGCTTTGCCCCAAAAAGACTCTAATTTGGCTCAGATTAAGACAAAAACAAAGTCGTTCAGCAAACACAGCTGAAAGTCAGCTCCTTTTCATTTCCTAATCAGTTAGCTTTCTCAAATGCTATCGGGTATAGTATTTCATAAATTCTACAATAAGACCACATAATGATGTTAGAATAAAAAAGTATGCTAATAAAACACCAACAGTTGGAATTCCAAATGTTTTTATTTAAAGGCTTCCCCATTATTAGCATCCTAGTGAGAATTTAAAGATCATAATGAAATCCTCTTCAAGTTAAAGGGAAGTAGACTAAAATCAACATCAAAAAGGTTGTGGATTTAACACATGAAATGTATACTATAAATCAATACCCAAATCTAAAACAATTATTCATTAGTTTTAGTTAACAATTATAGTTAATATTGACTGTTAGCTTCAAAGGACCTAGGGTCACCTAGAATATAAATCTACTGTGTACATGTTTGTGCAAGTGTTTCTAGAGCCCGTTGAGACAGGAAGACGCTCCCTAGATAGGCTATAGTTTGGGGTGAATATAAAAAAGAAAGAAAGCTAACTAGGCACATACATTCATCACTCTCTGTTTCCTGACTATGGCTGCAATCGGATCAACCTCTCCAAGTTCCTACCAGCAAG
Organism: Alexandromys fortis; assembly: GCF_014885135.2. Lineage (NCBI taxonomy): Eukaryota > Metazoa > Chordata > Mammalia > Rodentia > Cricetidae > Alexandromys > Alexandromys fortis. The sequence continues at coordinate 38,958,608 of NW_026067949.1, forward strand.
ACTTCCACACCATAACAGATTACACCCTCAAACTGTAAGTCAACATAAGTCCTTTCTTCCCTAAGAGGCTTTTGTCAGGCATTTTATCACAGTCGCAAGAAAGAAACTGACACGCATGGTTTAACACAAAAGTAAAGCGGAATAAATTCAGGCCTGACCAACAATGACCCTACGGAGTCCTTGAGACTCTTTTCTGTGCTTTAGCAACTAATGCTTGAGATTAAATCTCTCTAAGAATCTTGGTCCATTTCTACCCTACAGTCTCATCTAAAACCAATGGATCCCACCTTTCCTCTTCAAATGAACCTGTAGAGACACCCTAGTCCTCTTAGCCCCTTCTGATGTGGATGTTACTCGTACCTTAAGCATCTTTGGCTCACTCCTCAGAACAGAATCTATGATGTGTTCCTCCAAGTATGAGGCAGAGATCTGAATTTGATCTCCAGGTGTTTACTTTTACATGGAATTTTAAAGCTCCCGGATTGTTTGTTTTGCATCTGTTATCCATTTACGTATATGGTTTACCATTAATTAAAATTTGGGGGTTAATTGGTGGCTCACACATTTAATCCCAGCACTTGGGAGACAGAAGCAAGCAGATCTCTGAGTTCCAGGCCACCCTATCTACAGAGTGACTTTTACAGCAGCCAGAGTCACACAAAGAAACCCTGTCTCACAGAGAGGGGAGGTAAACAAAAATAAAATTTCAGGGTTATTTTTTTAAGTATTCTGAGATATATGTACTTATTACCAAGGTTTTTGGGTGATTATGGGGACTTTTTCCAAATTTTGAAAACTACTCCCTAGTTATATAAATTTGGATCCATTATCTCACTCGAACATACTTGATTTATAAATAGAATTACAGTTCCCCTGTTTTAAGCTTGTATTACTTTTTTGAGATTGCCATAATAGTGACTTAAAACCAGTTGTTTTCTCCCAGTTCTGGAGGCTGTGAAAGTCCGAGGCTGAGGCTCCATCTGGGTGATTTCCTCTGACCACTACCTCTCTAATACCATATTTTGCTTTTTCCCTAAAAGTTCTCATGTGTATACATCTACGCCCTCATATCTCAACTTCTCTTAAAGGAACTCATCATTCTATTTAAAGGATTACATCTTAAAGAATATATTAGCATTAAATACATCTATTAAGTTCCCATCTCCAAGTTCAGTCATCTGAGATACCAGGGGTCAGGGTTTTCACATGTGAGGGTAAGGTATGCAAATAAGTAAATAAAAAGGTGATTACATAATAAAAGAAATTGTGCTGTCAAAGCCTTATATGCAGACTTTCTGATACCTATTCCCAGCACGTACAGCAGCTCCTGCCTTATATTAGGCACTTAATTCCTGTTAAACAAAGAAAACAAAATAAGCTCTGGAAAGCCCTTTCACCCCTCTCTCACTGACTGACCTCAAATCATACTTTAAGAAAAGGTGCGGTGCTCTTATCTGCATGAAAAGTTTGGCATGGAGGCCGGCGTGCTCCTTTGCACCTTTCTGCACTATGCTCAGGAAAACTGTCTACTCAGCTCCAGAGCACAGGCTTGCTGACTGCCTGAGTCAGATATGGGACCTCCCGCCCCAAGTCTCAGTAAATTCGTGCCTGATATTTCTTGTTCTGGTTGAGGACAGCAGTTAAAGAGCAATTTAACTTTGGGGTTTGAGGTCCCCTCAAAAAGTTTTATATGGGGCTAAAAAGATAGCTCAGAGGTTGGAAGCACTGGATGCTCTTCCAGAGGACCTGGGTTCAGTTCGCATCACCCACATAACATGTCACAACTGTCTATGACTCCAGTTTCAGCAGATCTGGCATCCTCACACAGACATATACGTAGGCAAAATACCAATGCACAATAAATAAGTAAATAAATAAGAAACCTTTATGGCCTAATATAAATAACAAGTTGAAGTTTCAGGAGGCGGCCTCAAATTCACAATGTAGCCAAAGATAATTTTGAATTTCTGATCCTTGTGCCTCCTCCATCCAAAAGCTAGGGTTATGAGCATGAGCCACCAGGTGCAACCACACTAGATAATGGTGGAAGAGCCCAGCTCTTCATGCACACCACAAGCCTAGCCCCCAGAAGCTGTTCTTGATCTTGAAATCATTTAGTTCACTGAACTGAAAATCTACTTGTGAAAGGAAACAGAGCCCTTGCAAAGATTTCCGTCCCGCCCACTTTAAAGCCCTTCCCATCCCATTATTTTCGCTTCCTACATTACTACTTTCCCTCCTTGTCATGTCCTACGAGAGAGAAAAATTCATCAAATATCTTCCCTTCTTCTTGCCTCTTTGAGGCTCTTGTTTCTTTCATTTTTCTGCATGCACTTACCAAGATGCTGAGTTGTCTCTGTCCCTGATCAGCGCCTAATTTCCTTTCTTTCAGAACTAAAGAAACTCTTAATTGCTGCCTGCCATATCACTGACATAATCCTAACGCTATCACATCACAATGAACAGGAGGCCCATTAATAAACATGTGGCCCTGTGAAGAATTTCACTGATCTCTCTCCAGGTCATTAAATCTATACATGTTTCATGGGCAATAAAAGAGAAATCGGGAATGGTAATGGCAGCGGTAGGAGGCTGTGGCTGGCCTACTCTGCTCTAACCCACCAGAAATGACAGGAAATGATCCATGTATTTTTTAAATATGCATATATTCTATTCATTATTGCTAATTTCAAATGCCTATGCATATTTCACAGGCAACTGGTTCATAAATAAAAAGGCTGCGATTTCAGCATTAAATTCTCTCAAGTAAGAACATGATATTCCGTTTAATTATATGAGGAGATGTGGGGTTGCTCTCCAGCTGGAGAAGTTTCTGTGTGAGAGGGACTTGTAGGGCAGGTACAGTACATTTCTCCTGGTCACCTTTCATGATGTGCATACGGATGTAACCATGGGCTAATAAGAGACCAAGCATAAACACAACCAGGTTCTAATTTTTAAAAAAAAAAATCACCAAACCGATAAAGATAAAATTGGCTAGCAAGTTTATTCTTTAAAGCTAAAAGCAAAGTAATAATTTATACCATAAGATAGGCCGCAATTACTTCAGAAGTTTTATTCCTATTTTTCACCTTACAGGTAAATTTAAACACAAACTATATATCATAAAAAAGAATACTTAAAATACCTAATGTTTAAAATTAGTCAATTCTATCAAAAGCAATAGTCAAGTAACACCATCAAAAGTGGTAAGTATTGGCTATTACCAGGTAGTGTTTGGGATTTTTTTAAGGAGACAGGGTTTCTCTTTACATCTACCCCTAGATTATTGGCTGAGAATCTTATCTTTATAACTGCATATTAAGTCAAAAGGAATGTAGTTAGTATGTTTGAGATGACATAGGAACCCAAAAAAAAATAAAGATTCTAAGAAACTTCAAAGCCTGTGTATTATTTAAATTTTGTCTTTAAGATTAATATAATTACAAAATATCACCATAGAACATTCATCCAGCAACAGATAGAAACAGAGGCAGAGACCCACATCAGAGCACTGAACTGAGCTCCCAAAGTCCAGTTGAAGAATGGGAAGAATGAGAATATGAACAAAGAGGTCAAGACCATGATGGGAATATCCACTGAAACAGTCTACCTGAGCTAATGGGAGCTCACCAACACCAGCCAGACTGGGAAGGAACAAGCATAGGTCCAAACAAGTCCCTCTGAATGTGGGTGACAGTTATATGACTGGGGCAAACTGAGGGGCCACTGACAGTGGCACCAGGATTTATCCCTAGTGTTTATACTGGCTTTGTGGGAACCTATCCTCTTTGGATGGATACCTTGTTCAGCCTAGATATAGGGAGGGCTTTAGACCTTCCCCAGAGCAATGTACCTTACCCTCTCTGAGGAGTGGATGGGGGTGGGGGAGAAAGTGGAGGAAATGGAAGGAGGGAGAGGGAGTGGGAACTTGGTTTGGTATGTATAATGAAAATAAGATAGTTTTTCTTTTTTGAAAAAATAAAAATAAATTAATATAATCACATTTCTCCACTCCTTTTCCTCCCTGCAAACCCTCCCACATGCCCCTCTCCACTCCTTTAAATTCATGGCCTCTTTTTTCCCTATTTGTCATTGCAAATAACTAATATAACTGACTCAGTCCCATAATGTTACTTGTATGTCTGGGGAACCCTGTGTGTTTTGAGGCATGAGTCTAATGTAGAGTGGACAGTCATCTAGACGTATGACACAGACGGCTGTGTCCAATGATGATTAAGTGGATAACTTTATTAAGGCTTGTTTGTTCCAATTCTTCGCTGTCTTTGCCTTCAGAGGTGATCATTCTTTCCTCCAAGTATTTGGAGGGGACTTCTGTCACTTCTAGGGCAAGGGTCGTACAGCTTCATTCAGGGGAAGGTTGATAGTTGCTCAGGAGAAGTAGTAACTCATTACTTGAAAAGCAAAATATAAAAACAACCATCTAGATTTTTATAAACTCAGAGATGCATGATTGCTTTGGGAAACCTTAATAAAGGACTGTGAATTTTCAACGTATTTTTAAAGATGACAAATTTTCAAATAGGTATTTCATTGTCAACATGCCTATAGGGAAATGAACTTTCTTACTATTGACTAGAAATTATTGCTGTTATGAAATACATTTAAACCATGCTTAAAATAGTGGCAGAAATTATCTGTCTAAAAACAAGACAAACAACACCAAATAAAAACAGCTAAAAGTAATTATTTGGCTTTCTTGATCTTGAATATGCACAGAAAAAATAATAATCCAAAAGTATCACAGTGATAACAGACCCCTGATATTTAAAATAGATAAATTTTACAAGTATGTATATGAAACCTCCACATATCAAGAAAATTTTAGACAGATAATATATAATTAGGTCTCATATGAATAATATACATATGAGACACTTCCAGAGAAAGGGTGAATCCCAAAAAGGTGACTTTGAACCCTAATTTTATATGGCTTCTTCAGCAAAAAATGATAAGTGTTTACAGATATGACAAGACAAAGAAAGAGGACTTTGAGACTGCAGACGGCAATTTGGGAAAAGACAAACAAATGGGAAATAAAACTTAGTTAGCAAAGCCGTTTAATAAAGAATCCTCCGCTATCATACCAGAGCCTGTGAAGGTCTAAGGATATCTTCACAGCTGGATTAAGTTTTGCTGTCCTCCTTCCTTTAAGTGTGGGGCTGTGGTGCGGGCCTCAAATACCTTTTGTTTTTGTTAATATATGTCCTTTTAGGCAAATAAAAGGACAGAGAACTTTCAAGCTCCTGCTTCTTCGCAATTGTCTTTGATGCAGTGATCCTTCATATTTTGAAGTGGTGTGTTTTGATCTCTCTCAATAGAACAATTTTCATACCGTGAAAATCCTATGAACAGGTGGTAGAGGGAAGTAGGCAAGTCCCACAGGGAAAGAAAAGCAAATTGAAAGGGAAAGTGCTAGTACCAGGGAAGGCGTCTAACTAAACTCCAGCCATAAGAAAAACAAAAGGAGATTCGCTGTCTTATTGAAGGGTAGTTTCTAAGGAAACTCAGAGGGACCCATAAGGAAATTGACTCAATTCTGCCGTTGCCGATATGGCTAAAAAGTTGATCTCTAAAGATTAGCAATAAAATTGATGTGGCAACTTCTGACCTCTCTCGATCTGATGGGAGGAGAATACAAAACAGCTCTTAACTCCAAAGTAAACTCTGACATCAAAGTATGTAGCTGACTTCTGCCTCTGCAGCTTTACAGGCAGAGCATCTCAGGGAAATGAGTTCTCCATACCTCTCCCTATTCAAGTCAGTCAGCGTGTGTTAGTGTTTATATATTGGTCCATGACATGTTCAAAGCAGAGTTAACTATTGTGACAAATATAGCTCTTTGTTTTTTGTTTCTTCACATCTTATTTCAGTTGGTATCTTCTCCCATCGTCACTAAGTGTTTATACAGCAACCATTAATTCAGATTCATTCTGGAAAATAATACACCAATAATCCTTCACAAACATAAAACACACCATGAATGGATTCTTCATGTAGTTCTGGATGCCTAAAAAAAGCTAAGCCATCTGACAGTAAAGCACGGAAGAGGAACGGAGGTCCTGAGAGGAAAAATAAGATGGCTGACAGGGATAAGAAGTTCAGAGCAGGAAGGAGCCCAAGAAAAACATTTGAAGGTGCAATCCATTGGGTTCAATTTTCTTTGTGTGTGTGTGTGTGTGTGTGTGTGTGTGTGTGTGTGTTATGGCAGTTAGCAGCAGTGGATTCTCTCGTTTCTCTCTTTATTCCTAGGCCAGGTTGCCAGGCTTGGTGGCGAGTGCCTTTAGCACTGAGTTATTTTACCAGCCCAAAACCCTGCGTTCTAACCCCAGAACCACATAAAAAAGATAGAAAGTAAATAATTTTAACAATCACTGACAAATAATAGGTGTCCAATGCTTAACTGAATCAATATCAGAACTGTATCCATTTCTCAGAAGGAAGGAATGTACTAACGGACACCTTGGCTTGAATGAAATGTTATAACCATGTTATAAGTAATGTGTATTGACAATCCACAACCCCAGAGAAACTAGGTAAAAAGGAGGCCCCTAAGAGGGACACACATGGAGGGACCTGGGAAAGGGAAATCATTAAGATCTCCAGGGTAAACTGGGATGGCGGTTGAATGGAGGGGATGGAGATGGAAACCTGAGGGCTCCTGATGGCTGGGTTGGGGGAGGGACAGAAAGGGAGAGCAATGGAGGAGATATCTTAATAGAGGGAGCCAGTGAGAAAACTGGCTCCAGGGAAATCCCCAGGAATCCACAAGGATGACCCCAGCTAAGACTCCTAGTCATGTTTCCAGAACTATCCAATCTGAACATGATCAGTTATTTACAAATAAGTGGATGAATACATACAGAAGTTAGTACTCTTGAACTTTCACCTTTAATCCCCTAATTACAGAGAATAAGGAACAAAATTGTGCTTTACTATGTTCACATATAAAGAAATACCTGAAATACCAGATAAGCCATTTAAACAACTAGACTCGGGCTGAAAAAAAAAAATTGAAAAACAGAGAGAGGGAAGAAGGGACAGAGGAAGGAAGGGAAGGAAGGGAAAGTGAGAGAATGCCTCTGAGAAGGGGGTTACTTTTTCTGGAAGTATTGAATCCAAACTTGACAATTCTTAGAAGAAAACATTTAGATAGGAGAACAGACTCTGTTACGGCAGATCCTGCTTGTACTTGAGAAAAGACTGCTGGGTGGGAGGAAAAGGAGTAACTTTTCCTGGACTTTTTCTCCTCTCCCAATAACTCCCAAGGTAATATTTCATCCTAGAGTGATTGAAGTCCCTGAGATTTCAAGAACAGGCAAAGCTTCTTTTACAAGCAACAGTGGGGGAAAAAAAACTCAGCAGCTAATCATGTTACTAGGGAATTACTAATAAATCTGTAAGGATTGATATTCCCCTGAGATAAACACAAAGAAAAATATTAAAGACTCGATGCTTCCGGCAAATGAAAAACTAATGGAGTGTGTATCTTTCAGGGGGGAGGAGGTTCTACACTTGCTTTCATTCCTCAGATTGAAACCTGCCACATCAGAAATAAGCAAGACAGTGTCTTTCCTATCAGTGTGCTCATTGTGTGGGCTCTAACAGTCCACTGAGAAGACCTAAAAGCGTGGTGGAAAGGAGCCCAGGTTCAAGTGCCGTGTCTGCTATTAAGAAGCTTCCCATCCTCAGGCAAGAACTTACTATCTATCCCAAACCTCAATCTTGGTGATAAAAAAAAATAGAGAAAATCTTCTTCATAATATGCAGAGAGATTAACAGAAAAATATATGTATCACTGGCATCTAGTAAAGACTTAGTATGCTTTTGATTCTCTTCCCCATAATATAGTTGGCTTTCTTCTAATTAATTTCATCTTTGTCCAAAAAAACCCTTCAGTTCACATAAATGATTAATCCTTTACGTACTAACTCATATGTGTCTCTATTTTAGTGGTAATCATAATGCCTTAGCAAATTTCTTTTATGCAAAATTTTAGGTTTATTTATTTTATGTGTATGAGTGCCTTGCCCGCATGAGTGTATATGCAACAGCTGTGCGCCTGGTGTCCACGAGGCTCAGAAGGGGCATCTGATCCCCTACAACTAAATTTATCCCAGATGTTGCTAGTTACCAAACCTGGGTCCTCTGCAAGAGTAACAATTGGTTGCTGATCCATCTCCCCATTCCCCAGAAAGAATTTCTTTATCCAATTCTGTAGATATTGATTCCTAAAGAATATAAATCATGCTTCTGTGGGTTCCATCTCCTTCCACCAAAGGCCAATCCACATTCCTATCCATCAGTTGTAGATCAGTAACGGAGCTGACATTTTTCCCACTACTGTACTAACACAGACTCTAATACTTTGAGAATCACCAGTACATGTCTATTACATGAATATATTAATGTAAAATAATTCATCTACACATTTTCAATATCAGACAAAGTAAGTTTATTTCTCCATCTGTCCACAGATGGATGTGGATTGGTGGAGGCTTGACCTCTGCGCAGTTATTTAGACACTTAGATCTTTTTGATGTTTGTTTCTACTTCCTCCAGGGAGCCCTAGGTCTTCCATATCCAATGGCAGCGAACACAAGTGCAAGTCAATAAGGAAACTCTACACAGAGGTATTAGAGGATGAAAATGCAGCCATTCCTTCCCCCCTTATATTCCACTGGCTAGAACTTAGAGACATTGGACAAACAACATGTAGAAAAAGTGTGAAGTTGTGTACAATTGCTCCCCTGCTCCCATAAAGGAAATGGGAAATACATGGCATGAGTCTCTAGCCAGACTCTCTTACCAAAGATGTCTGTTAAGGGACTAACTTGTAGCATCATAAAGTGGACAGGGAAATTTTATTCAGCAATAGAAGGCAAAGTTTGGGGATAGGATTCTGTGAGGCATTGTGGCACAGGAAGAAAGTGAATGAATTGCACAGAGAAAAATAAGATCCAAAATAAGATTTAGGTCTAAAAAAATATGGCAAAGAAATACAACTCCAAGGAAAGTGGACAATATCACAGCTCAATGTTATTGCGTATCAACAATCCACCAGTGGAAGGGAATAAGTTTTTCCTCCTTCAAGTTCAAGTTATTCTGGAAACTGAAGTAGGTCATGTGGGATCAATACACCTCAGTTCACAGAAGTAGGAATTCAGAAACAGGGAATGACTATCATTAAGGTAAACATTCAGAGCCATAATGCAGTATACGTGGAAGCTGTCCTTGGTTGTCTGCAAGTCCTCCTTATGAGATATGACTGAGGAAATAGGGCTCCCACCCATATTCTTGGGCCTCAGCATTCCTTATTCCCTATTACACATGTGTAGTGGCTTTAGTGAGAGTGGCCCCCATAGCCACATAGGCTCATATATTTGAATTACTTAGTACCTAGCTGGTAGAAGTATTCAGGAAGGATTAAGGAGAAATGTCCTTGTCAAGGGAAGTGTGTCACAGGGGCATGGTTGGTTTTGAGGTTTCAAAAGATTCATAAATATTATTCCCAGTGTTCATTTCCCTCCTCCCTTACGGTTGTAGATAAATATGTGAGTTCTCAGCTGTTCTTTTGCTCCACAATTATGGACTCTAACTCTACAAACCATTAGCCAAATTAAATGCTTTCTTTTATAACTTGCCTTGGTCAGGGTGTTTTATCACAACAATAGAAAAGTAATTAAGACAACACATATGAAACTAATGGAATCCAGGTGGTGGTGGTGCACACCTTTTATCCCAGTACTTGGGAGGCATAAGCAGGCAGATCTTAGTGAGTTCGAGGCCAGCCTCATCTACCAGGCAAGTTCCAGAACAGCCAGGACTGTTACACGGAGAAATTCTGTCTCAAAAAACCAAAAAGAAGAAAGAAAGAAAGAAAGAAAGAAAGAAAGAAAGAAAGAAAGAAAGAAAGAAAGAAAGAGAAAAAATGGAAAATTCTAGACAGTCACATGTAGCATGAGTAATAAAAACCCAGAGACAGATATCGGATTCAAGCTGAAGATCAGAAAAGCAAAGCAGCCAGTCACTGGCTCTTATCTCTAGCTCAGACAGAAATGGCAATCCTGCCTCCATGAATCCTCAGACTGACAGTGAGGCCTGTCTCCTCCCATTTTATATTCTTTCTAGTGTTGAGATTAAAAGTGTGCACCACCACTGCCCAGCCTCTATGGCTAACTGATGTGGCTGCTAGGATTAAAGGTGTGTATAACCACTGCCTGGTCTGTATGGCTGATTAGTGTAGCTGTTTGGCATTCTGATCTTCAAGCAAGCTTTATTTATTAAAAAAAAAATAATATATCACTAATGTCATATTTAACTGGAAGGAATATACCTCATACTGAAGAACAAGTATGAGATCCCTGCCTGTAAACAGGACATGGGAACCTCTATCTAATGCCCCAATGCTATGTACCTATTACCTGCTGAAGTGTTCACTCCTGGGAGGAAAACGAAGCATCAGATAGCTCAGGCAACTGTGGAAGCTTACAAGGCTCAGAAAACTCATCCAATTTCCAAGACTCAGGAAGCTCAGCAAATGATAGGACTCCTCAGGTCAGACCCCAAAGTTACATAAGCAGTAAACAATTTCTGAGAAGTAGAAGACTCTGGTGGATCTGCTCACAAGTTCGCTAAAACTCCAGGGGTGTAGCATTCCTGAGCTCTCGCCCATGCTGGTCTTCTTGGCCACACAGCTGACACAGAGGCACCCATTTGGTGATGCTTCCAGTATCCCCCAATAAGATCATCGGTTCACCTAGCTAGATTTAGATAGAATGATTTATTTAATCTGTAAATCATTGCTTTGGCTAGGTGAATAAATGTTTGCTCGCATCTCCCCAGGGGGAAAAAAAATCAAACAACACTCATCTTGATGACTAGCACTTTTGCTAGCACTTTTGCGGGAGAAGGCCAAGGTGCAGCAATGCAATCACCCTAGTCAACAACAAGACTACTCTACTTCGCACATGCAAGATTCTGCTTTCAGCATGTTTTTCTCCTACAGGCATTGCAATTAGTGATTCTTTCTGGACTTAATTGTAAATTTGTTTTGATTAATTGGCCTCCAAGCTGACTTGGCATTATTGAGACATTAGAGAGAATCTGGATTTATTTAGTATTCAGACTCCTGTACCTTCAGAGACCCTTCTGTTAGCAGCAAAACTTCAAGTTCTAAACTGGCTATGTTAGAAAATGTTTTCTGTGTCTAATTAACTCTTTGTCATTTTGAGGTAAGTACTAAGCTACAATCTCACCATCCTGCGTTAAGTGATATATGTGTAACATTTTATAGCTTCATGAACCATCAAATTAAAGAATCGATTTCTAGATTTGGGTACAATGACAAAATCGTCTAGTGTATCCATTTGTGCTGTGGCACATTGTGATATAACCTTCCAAATGGTTTCTTGAGATCTTAAAGCCCTCTTTATCCTCCAATTTTCTTAGTCACTCCTTCCAAGAATTCAATACAAAACTATAGCTGCAAACATGCAGAGCCATGAGTCAAACCATGAGCTCTGGAATAAGTGTCCACCAAGAGATTAAAGACACAGACTCTAGCTCCTCTTACTCAGTACATGATTAAGATTCTCGGCCTTCAACAAAATGAGTTTAGCTAAACTAGGGGCAATATTAGCACACACAACTGAAAAGTCCAGAAACTGTTCTTAGACACACCTACATAAAGAACAAACTATGTCACCAGGGTTTGGTCTCTGCTTCCTGTCTTTGGCTTTCTTTTACCTTTTTCCATTGGATTTATCGGGATCATTCCAATTTTTTTTGTATCTGTTAAGACTTGCTGCGTGACCGAGTCTGTGGTCAGTTTCAGAGAAGGTTCCATACATGAGGAACCTACGTTCTTTGGTGTTTGGGTGCTTAAGTATTTTTCTAACAAGCTCTTATTAACTCGATTAACCTGTTTCTATTAATCTACATTCTACAAAGTGGTTCAGTTATTTTTCCTCTGTCCCATACATCAGACTTGTTCTGCATCCAGTTTATGTTTCCCCACCTCTCATCTTCCCAGAGTCCTCTCTGTCCAAGAAAGTTCCACCTAACTTATTCCTGCCTAGCTATTGACCGTTCATCTCTTTATTAAACCAGCCACAGAAATATATCTTCATACACTGCACAAATATCTCACAACACAGGATTTTCTCATTAGATGCTGAAAAAGCCTTTGACAAAATCCAGCACCCTTTCATGACAACTTAGAGAGATCAGGGATACAAGCAACATACCTAAGTATAAAAAGCAATATACAGCAAGCTGACAGTCAATATAAAAACAAAAGGGAAAGAAACTTATAGTAATTACACTAAAATCAGGAACAAGACAAGGCTGTTTACTCTCTCCATATTTATTCAATATACTACTCTAAGTTCTAGCTAGAGTAATAAAAAACAAAGAGATCAAGGGGATACAAATAAGAAAAGAGGCCCAAGTATCACTATTTGCAGATAAGATGATAGTACACATAAGTGATCCCAAAATTAATCCAAGGGAATTCTAACAGCTGATAAAAATTTTGAGCAAAGTAGCTGGATACAAGATTAACTTAAAAAATCTTGGGAGTAGCCAGGCAGTGGTGACGCATGGCTTTAGTCCCAGCACTCGGGAGGCAGAGGCAGGTGGATCTCTGTGAGTTCGAGGCCAGCCTGGTCTACAAGAGCTAGTTCCAGGACAGGTTCCAAAGCCACAAAGAAACCCTGTCTCGAAAAAAAAAATCTTGGGAGCATGGAGATTATGGGAAATGGAGGAAGTACAAATGATAACTAGCTGAGAAAGAAATCGGGGAAACAGCAACCTTCATAATAACCAAATAAGTCTTTGAGGAAAGAAACTAAAGAAGATATTGAAAGTTAAAAAAGATTGCCCCTGCTCAGGGATTGGAAGGATTAACACAGTAAAAATGGTTATCTTAGCAAAGCAATCTGCAGATTCAACACAATCCCCATCAAAATCTAACATAATTCTCAGAGACCTTGAAAAAAATTACTAAACTTCCTTTGGAAAAACAAAACAAAAACCCAGGATAGCTAAAACTATTTTGTACAATGAAAGAACTGCTGGAGGTATTATCATCCCTGATCTCAAGCTCTGCTACAGAGCTATAGTAATAAAATCAGCATGGTATTGGTGTAAAAACAAACAGGTAGATCAATGGAATCGAATTGAAGACCCTGATGTAAATCTATGCACCTATGACCTCTTAATATTCAACAAAGAAGCTAGAACTATACAATTGAGAAAAGAAAGTATCTTCAACTAATGGTGCTGGCCTAACTGGATGTCAGCATGTAGAAGAATGCAAATAGATCCATACCTATCACCCTGCACAAAACTCAGGTTCAAGTGAATCAAAGACCTCAACATAAATCCAGTTATAATGAACCCTGGCAAAAGAGAAAGTGAGGAACAGCTTTGCATGTATTAGCACAGGAAACAACTTCCTGAACAGAACACCAGTAGCGCAGACACCAAGATCGACAATTAACAAATAGGACCACATGAAACTGAGAAGCTTCTGTAAGGCAAAGGATACTGTCAATAGGACAAAATGGTAGCCTACAGAATGGGAAAAGATCTCCACATCTAACACAGGACTGGTCTCTAAAATAAATAGAGAACTCAAGAAACTAGACATCAAAAAAATAATCCAATTAAAATGGAGTGCTGACCTAAACAGAAAATTCTCAACAGAAGAATCTCAAATGGCAGAGAAATACTTAGAGAAGTGTTCATCACCCTTAGCCATCAGGGAAATGCAAATCAAAACAGCTCTGAGATTCCGTCTTACACCTATCAAAAACACAAGCAACAGCTTGTTCTGGAGAGCATGTGAACCAAGGGGAGTACTTCTTCATTGCTGGTGGGAATGCAAACCTGTACAGCCACTTTGGAAATCAGTATGGCAAATTTTTAGAAAATTAGGACTCAATCTACCTCAAGACCCAGGAAAACAAATCATCCTGAGTAAGGTAACCCAAACCCAGAAAGAAAAACATGGTATGTATTCACTCATAAGTGGTTATTAACTATAAAATAAAGGATAACTATGCTACAATCCACAGACCTAAGAAAGGCTAGGTAACAAGGAGGGTGCAAGAGGGGATGCACTTTACCTAGGAAGGGGAAATAGAGATGATCTCCTGGGTGGACTGGGGTGGGAGGAGGCATGGGAACTTGGGGGATCGTGTTGGGTGGAGGGGGACAGTGCTGAGAGAGATGACTGGAAAGGGAGGTTTTACAGAGCAGAGTAGAAGCCTTATGCAAGGGAAACTTGGATGAGTGTACAAGGATGATTCAAGCTAAGACTCGAGCAGCAGCGGATGTGTAGCCTAAATTAATTGGCCATCCCTTGTGATCGGATTGGTGATTACCTCAGTTGTTATCATAGAGCCTTCATCCAGTGACTGATGGAGGCAAATTCAGAGACCCGTGACCCCAATATTAGGCCATGCTATGGGGGTTCTGCTGAAGACAGAGAGGCGGGATTGTAGAAAACAGAGGGTTCAGGAACATAACAGGAAAATCCACAGGAACCACTAGCTTGGCTCATGGGAACTCAGAATCTGAACCAACAACTAGGGAGCCTGCATAGAACCAACTTAGTCCCTCTCCATACATGTGACAGTCATGTAGCTTGGTCTGTGTGGGACTCCCAGCAATAGGAGCAGGGGCTGTTCTATGCTTTGACTGACTCTTGGGAACCTATTCCTCATGCAGCCCAGCCTGAATACAGGAGTGGGTGTTTGCTCTTATGGCAACTTGATACGCCATGCTTTGCTGAAGCCTATGTGAGGCCGGCCCCTTTCTGAGTGATTATGAGGAGGGGTGGACAGGGACGGGACTGATGGGGAGGAGAGGGAGAAAGTGGGAGGAGTTAAGGGAGGGGAGGCTGTGGTCAGGATGCAAAATAAATAAATTAATAAAAAAAAATAACAAGACAGCTTTTTAGTGGAACTATGAACCAAAAGAACTTAGTTAGGCCTGGAAATACTCATTATATACTTTGGGTGTCTATTTTTTTTCTACCATATTGGAAAACCATTGAAATGATGGCCTATATTTTAATAATCTTTGATTTCTGAATATCTATGATGGTACCCAACATATAGTAGACAATATTGTTTACCATTCATCTTAGTTAGGTTTTCTACGGTAGTAATAAAACACCATGACCAAAGCAAGTTGGAGAGGAAGGGGTTTATTTCATTAACACTTCTCACATCACAGTTCATCATCAAAGGAAAGTCAGAGCAGGAAGTCAGGGCAAGAGCCTGGAGGCAGGCACTGAAGCAGGGGCTATGGAGAAACTCTGCTTACAGAGTTGTTCTCCATGGCTTGCTTAGCATACTTTCTTACACAACCCAGGACCACCTATCCAGGGGTGACACCACTCATAGAACTAGACTGGCGCACATCAACAATTAATCAAAAAACATAGTCCATGACCAATCTCGTGGAAGCATTTTCTCTACCGAGGTTTCCTCTTTCCAAATGACTCTACCTTGAGTCTAGATGACAAAACTATCCAGCCAGAATAGTATTCACATGAACTAGCTGCAGCAAATGTAGGTTTTCCAGAACTCTCTGTGTTTTCATAACTAACGAAATGTGATAGGTATAAGTGAGTCTTCCTTGGAGTCTGTAAGCATGGACAGAGCCACTCTTCAATTGCCTGGGATGCCGCTCCCTGTGAGAGAAACATCACTTCTCAGAGACCAGGCCCTGCTGAGGGCTTGTCAACAGTCTCCTTGCCTTACACTCACTAGGTTTGCAGTTCTGCATAAACCAACAAACAGCAGCAGAAGAAAGGAAAAAGGCAAGAGTTCAGGTACAAATGGCTTGCTTTTTTTTTTTCGAAGCATTTGCCTCCAAGAATTTGGCAGCAGTACTCTTAATAACTTTGTCTTTTTTTAACGCATCAACAAATAATGTCAGAAAAGAAGCACAGTAGCTTTGTAGAATATAAACGAAATGACCTAAGAAGGGTTGCTTTTTCTACCAGCATAAATATTTACCAGTCTGACTAAACTCTGTAGAGGTCATGATGAATGGGTTCCTGGTTATGGCCAGGGGACCAGTGTGTACTTGCTGTAAGCTATCTACTAAAAACCGATTGTTTTCTTTGCTCTGTAATTTTTGGTGTGTTTTGTTTTATAAGAATGGTCATTTATTTACTATGTGAGATTCCCCACTTTTGTCAGATTATTTCCAAAACAGTATAAACCAATGTCAGATGCTTATGGCAGTGACACTTGTAAAAGCCACCCAGTGGAATTTAGCAAGGTCTGCAGCCAATGAATAAATAATGTTGGCCTGAAAGAATAGTGAAAACACAACGTCTACTTCTGCTTCTACCCATAAATAACCACTGAGTATTAACTGCTCTTCAGCATAACATGGGAAGAAACCTGTGCCCATGGCAACCCAGTAGCTGAACTCTGGTGGTGGGTTCTTTTAATCTTGGAGGAGGGAGGATGTGAATTCACACGCGTACCACAGCTAATAATAACTTGTAAATCTGGCATTTCCTGATAATACAAAACACTTACAGAACAGCTTTTATCCAAGGACCTTTAAAAGACCTCAAGTCAAGCATGCGTTCTCAGCATTTAAAAGACAAAAGAAGCCCCAAAAGATTATGCAGTTTGCCCAAGGTCAGACAGAAAAAAAAATATCCAAAGTGAAAATACAATTCAAGGTAAGCAACTCCTAAACTGTTCTAATTATTAGACAATCCTCTCCCACTTTAGGCTTGGAGTCTTGCCTCAGATTCTCAAAACCTTCAATAGATCACTGAAGTCCAGGAGTGTTCCCAGAGGGCAGCTGTGGCTAATTGAACATCTTGCAAGTTGCAGAATTCTGTTATTAGCCTCATTAATTAGCGTAAAGTATTTCTCACAAAAGAAAGTCTCCAAACACATGAAAATTAAGGATTTCCCTTTTGTTTTATAACCTCCTAAATGAAGATGTTAGAAACCAATCATAATTGAAGTGGATGTATCACATTTTCATTTTATGACTCAATAGAAAGTAGAGTCTCAGAAAATAAAGCCTTAATTGTACCGGGTTAAGGTAGCTTCAAGGGTGGGTAAAGGCTGTGGAGGTGCACAGACTTCCTGATGCCCTCTCTATGCTGCAGAGAGAGTTCTAAATTAAGTGCCTTAAAACAATAGGCATTAACTGCATACAAGCAAAGTAGTAAAAAAAAATAGTAATAACTTATTAGATGCTTCCTCATTCACCTTTGTTTCACTTGCATTTACTGTCCTTATAACCCACGTTGCCTTCCTTTACCCTTTCTGTCTTCATCGGCTTAACTTGCACAGGATCCCACTTTGGTGCCTCCTGTTCCTTTGCCTGCTTTCTCCCCCCAGAAACTGCCCCATTTCTGTGGGCTAACATTGTAATGATTTCAGTCCAATAAGGCTGATACTTCCGAGTTTAGGGGCCATGCATGTGCAGACAAGTCCTCAGGCAGAAGTGCCTAATGCCCCCACCCATGTTAAAGGACCCCGTGTGACCCACATGTGGCGTGGATTGCATCATCCACATATAAGTCAGCTAAGCCCTTATTCTCTCTCTCTCTCTCTCTCTCTCTCTCTCTCTCTCTCTCTCTCTCTCTCTCTCTCTCTCTCTCTCTCTCTCTGCACACTGACTTCCCCAGGCCTGTACATGCCCCCTCTACTAAGTGGGTTTGTTGCATGTTGCGGGTTCCATGTTTCCTTCTCACTCGCATCAGGTGTTTTCAACCATCATTCTCCTCTCTGTTCATCTCTATCAGTGGCCTAGCTTCCTGTGTGCAAGTGCGCTCACCTATGTATTGGAAAAGCAGGCAATGCATTTCATTCAACAAAGTGGTTGTTTCCACTTTCCAGGGGCACGATTTGATTCATTGGCTTCATAGTTCAGAGAAGTCATAAAAAATTGGAAAAATGAGCGGTTCTGTTTCATTGCCAACACGTAAGTCGCCAAAGAGGCTGTCATTCTGCTTCTTGGGGAAAAAGGTGAGGGAAATAAAAACCATTAAGTTTTCTTAGGCACATCAGAGAACCAAAGCTGTGAGGAAAAAGGATGTCACAAGATCCGCACGAATAGATTCATCTAGAGTTATGATTAACGCTTGCTGGGAGCAGACACTTCTGGAACCATAAACTAATTGGTTGACAAATTTGATGAATTGCCAGAAGTTGAATACAGAAGAGTGAGAAACTCCTGAGAGGGGCAGATTTAGGAAATGTCTACCCCCACATGTCGATGGCTTTTTATATCCTGAAATCCTACAAAGGTCTCATAGTAAAAAGCCAAGAAAGATCTTTTACGGCCTCAGCAGGGGCAAGAAGAAAGTCATCATTGGAAAAATGCCTGAAACATTCTCCATTACAAGGCCCAGTTCCCTGGGGAGAAAAAGATCACACTGCAGCCTTAGCCCACCAGTGAATGAAATATACCAGCTAATTCCAATCCTCTCTAGCATCCCAGTCTAACTAGAGATGTAAAAATAAAATTACTGGCCATTGTGAAGATGATAGCCCAGACTCATTAAAAGATTGGAATTCAATCATGAGATTACAGACTCTTTTTCTGGTCATCCCTCACCCCCACACCAACAGGGTTGCATTACAACTGGAAGGAGGGGGGTGAAGACTCTATGGGAGGAGGAGACTAAAAAGACCAAGGAACCCCTATAGCAACTGCAAACCGTAAAGAAAGACCATACTTTGAACTAATAAAGAATAACATGGTAAAGGTCTTTAGACTTAGCTCCTGCTACTCAATAAATATGTTCAACAGTCTGCAGAAAGTTCATAAGGCAAGCCAAAGGTCAGAGAACCAGAATCCGATATGGTGATACAGATTGTGTTTGGGGTTCTTGAGCAGGGAGTTTATTTTCTTTTAATTTTTTTATTTAAAAGGTTTTCTTTGGCATTTTACATACCAGTCAGTTTGCCCTCCCTCCCTTCCTTTTACTCCCCTTCACCTTTCCTCCACCCAACCTTCTGTTCACTTCTCAGAAAGGGTAAGACCTCCCATGAGGAGTCTGCAAAGTTTGGCACATCAAGTTGATACAGGACCAAGCCCTTCCCCATTGTATCAAGGCTGAGCAAGGTATTCCAAGGGAATCTTCATCTCTAAAATGGTTACAATCATAAATACCTATATGAGCTGTTCTGAGGAGGGCACAAGTAAACACACTCTAAGAATTAAATTGAACCGGGTGGTGGTGGCACACGCCTTTAATCCCAGCATTTGGGAGGCAGAGGCAGGTGAATCTCCATGAGCTTAAGGCCAGCCTGATCTACAGAGTGAGTTGGAAACCCTGTCTTGATATGTCTACTTTAGTTACAGATCATCAACATATACAGATCCAGACAGCATTATGGAAAACATGTTTTGGTGTCTCTGAGTTGGGAGAACATAGACCTACTTAAATTTTCCTTTTCCCATGTCTTACTTTGAGAGTTACCTAAAATAAATTTTTGTAAAAATGGAAAGTATTTTTTGAAAAGTGTTTTTGAATATGCAGTGAAAGAAATTTAAAAGTTTGATAAGTTTACTGATATAAATCAGAATCTTCGATATGCTCCAAGAAATAAATTTTATGTCTAAAATGCCCTATCTACAGAAGAGTCTCAGTTTAATCATTTTCAGATGTGAGGTTTAACAGCTGTGTTGCCTACTATCACTTGACTGGCCTCTTTAAGAGAAGTCTATCCTTGTCAGCAAAGTATGCTGGATGAGACTCTGAGGGGAAATAACGGGCCTTTACAGAAGTCATTACACATAACATAAACTACATGTTAACTTCACCTTGGGAAACTACTTAGTATTGAGTCAAAAAAAAAGAAGTTCTCTATATACATCTTCTTAAAGTTTTCACAATAATCTTATAAAGAAAGTACTACTCTTAGCCCGGTTTTACAAGGAGGCCCACATAAATTAAATAATTTGCTCCAATCAAAGAGCAAGGTCAGGATCTCACCAAGCGCCAAACAAAAGCCTGCTTGTATATCCAGGCCCTGCTGTTAGCTGTATTACCTCAGAAGCACCTGTATACACAGACTAAGCGTGATGAAAAGTGTCTCAGTTGTGCGAGAGCTTTAACAAAATGCCGTTGGTGAGGTTGCATAGAAACTTATACCTCACAGTTCCAGAGCTGTGAGGGCCAAACCAACAGGCAGATTTGGTGTCTGGTACTTAGATCACACCTTGTTATCTGCTCACACATTAGTACACCAAGGCCATTGATAAGGGTTCTGCCCTAGTGACTTGGTCTCACCACAAAGACCCTAACTCCAAATACCCTTACCTCATCATTCTTTGTCGGGGACACATTGAGACCATGGAGTAGAGAACTTAACATTCTGGATGTTCAATGGTTTCTCCTCAAGCATTTTCTGTATACTGGCTCATTGATCTGAGAGCTCTGTATTGGCTTGCAGATATAAAGCTAAGTGGGAAAAGGGAATTATCATCGCTAAGAACACTGAACATAAGAACAGAACACTCTCCTTGTGCAAGCCTTCAAAGGGGAATAGCTTGTGAGTTTAGGAGCCAAGCATCACAGCACCCTTTTCCCTCGTCAGTGCAGAATGAAGTTGTCACTTGTTTATTTGTTCATTTTGCCATAAATAATCTGAACGTCTGTTCTGTTCCAGGACCTGGGTGGTAGGTATCAATGGTGCTCTCAGCAGTCCATTTAGAAGCACTTAATTTTTTATTTCAAGCTTTTCAGACCATTGCTCACTGAGATTCAGAATTAAGAGAAGGAAAAATGTCCCCGCCTCCATGTACATGCATACTCTTGCCCAAACTCAGACCTTGGGTTTCTCTCACGTTCTCTACACAAGGCACAAGTCTCCCATACTAGAATCCAATCACAATTATACATACACACACACACACACACACACACAAATGATGAATAAAGCCAGTAAATATCCATTCAAATAAAGCCAAATTCAATCAAAAAAACATAGATACCCAGCAGGTATTTGTAAAACTGAGGCCCATTTATAGCCAGAGATTTCTATTTTTTTTTTTTTAGGTTTGTGAAAATGACCATTATCCATACATACTAACTGTCTGCTTTTACCTGAAAATAGGGTAAAGATGGGACTGGCATCTCTCCCCTTCCTAAGCATCCTTTATTATGGAAGGAACACTTAGTAATGGAGTCATCATCCTGCTGAGGACTAAAAGAAAGTATTCCTTCTTCTCAGTATTAAAGTGCCTGCTCCTTGACTTGGTTATTAAAATGAGGGCTCAAATAGCTCCTTGTTCTAATTTTCCTTATCAGCCTCCACAGGACCCATTTCAGGCTGTCTGTGAAGTGTTAGAATGCAATTGTGTGCTTGAATAAAAAGAGAAACTGAATTAGAGCCTCTTAAGGCCATTATATTGTCTTATTTAGTGACACTGTTTGCCTCACCATTACTAAGCAATGAGCTAAGTGTTCTTCCTGAGTAGAATAATAGTACCCACATTTAACCAGCACTTTACACTCTGCAGAGCACTTCTGCAGCATGCTTTCTCTCTTTTGAACCATGCGACAATACTGGAGCCAGCTGAGAGTGTGCTGTGATCATAGATTTACATGGTTGAGTTATAGCTTCCAACCTCCGAAGTCAGGAAGGACAAGTTGATGGGCATGAAAATGGAGAGGAGTGGTCCTACCTCTGGAAATCTGACCCAGAGCTTCCCAGCCACTAAGGACTCAAGCACCATCGTTTCTTCTGCTCTGCCTAAAGAGACTCACAAATCCTCACTGAAATTATTCATATTTGAAAAGACAGAAACACTAGAAATCAAAGAAACTCTATGAGAGACAGGCAGACACATCAGTGTTAGTTACTAATCCATAAATTACAGAAGACAAGTAATTTTTAACATCTGTGTTGAGGCAGGAGAGAATGGCAGAAGATTAAGAGGACAAGGAAAAGAGCCTGTCTCTGAAGGTAGCTGAGTCTTCTTGGAACTCAGAGTCCAGAACTACAACACAATTAACATCTGCTGTGGAGGTTGCTAATATATATTTCCATATTTAGGTATTTTTATTAATTCTTTAAGAATTTTATACAATGCATTTTTATCATATTTACCTCCCTTCCCAACTCCTCCCATATCTACTCTCTACAACCTCCCCCCTCTACCAACATGGAATTCTCTCCTCCCCTCATCAGGTCGAGCTTTTGTTACCCAACTGCTCTTGGGAGTGGGGCCTGCACTGGATTATGGTCAACCTACATTAGGTCATATCATTAAAGAATACTGACTCTCTCTCTCTCTCCCAGCAGCTATCAAATGAACAGAAATCAGCTAGAGGTAGGATTTGATGTCCACATCAACCCACATAAAAGAGGTCGTCTGCAGATTGGGGAAAACCTTTACCATCTACGCATCTGACACAGGGTTAATATATAGAACATACAAAGAACTCAAAAAGCTAATGATCAAGAAAACAAATAACCCAGTTTAAAAATGGGGCATGGCATGAATATAAAGATGGAGATGCTTCTGATTTCCTATTCTTATCGCCTCATAGGAACTCAAACTGACTCTAATCATCGCTTAGATACTTGAAGACAAGTTTCAAATTACACATTGAATGAATTCCATCTCCATGGTGAAGAACTATTTCTCATATCCAACAAAAAAATGTCAAAATCATTTAAAATTCCCAAATATTAGCTAACTCATTCCATAATGAGGTCTGCTAAGTGGCAGATTGAACTCATACAGTTTCCTGGGTCTGAAACTTTCTGTGAAGTAGTGAAATTTAACTCTCTCAACAGATGGCTATAAGAAAATATTCCCAAAGAAACCAAGGAGAAGAGGAAAGCTGGGGTTCTTTAAAATTCTTGTCCTTTTGTATCTTAATTTCACTGAACTTTCTTTTTTTTTCCCCTTGCATTTTTTTCTGAAGCACTTCACTTCTTCATCTCCAGCAATATCTCTTCCTGTTGGAATGTTTCATTTCAAAGCTTCTGTATTTCATTATAAATTCTAGACTGAACCACTCATTCTCCTTGTAAAGCCCAATTTGATTAAGGAAAAAAAATACACTGCATCTTATCATTAAAAATAAAATTAAATAGGGTTGAAGGGGAGGGGAGAGGCAGGGAAGGGAGCAGAGAAAAATGTAGAGCTCAATAAAAATCAATTAAAAAAATATAAAGTAGATATAAATGTTGTAACTGTAATTCTTGCTTGATACCTGTCTTATTATATGTAATTTTACTATAATAAAGTAAAAACTTTCCTTTTTATTTAGACAGAAAAGGGGAGATGATTTGGGAAGCACTTCAGTACATGAGTTTCTTTTATTAAGTTAATGAATAAAGAAGCCACTTTCAGGCCTGTGGCAGGGCAGGATAGAGCTAGGTGGGAAAACATCAAAACATTGCCACTGAGAACACTGCCAGTAAGTCACAGCCACATGGCAATATACAGATTAATAGAAATGGGTTAATTTAAGATGTAAAGGCTAGTCAATAAAGAAGTTAGAGCTAATAAGCCAAGCAATGATTTAAATAATATGGTTTCTGTGTGATTATTTTGGAGCTGAGCAGCCAGGAATGAATGTGCAGCCTTTGCCGAAAAGATATATTCTTAAAGTACTGCAAAGTCCCTTCCAACAAGGTAGTTACTCGCAACCCCTTGATGCCAAACCTGTTGGCTTTCCGTGTTCTTGGTGAGCCACCCAATTAAGGTGGAATAGAAAGGAGAGAAGGGAAAAAGGACAGTGGAAGGAGCCATGGGTGTGGGGTGGAGGCAGGATATAGTAGTTACTTTCCTTGTTGCTGTGACAAGATACCTGAGAATGGCTTAAGGGGAGAAAAGGTTTATTTGGGCTCACAATGTGAGGACATAGCCCATCATGGCAAGGACACTATGGCTGCAAGATGATGAGCTGCTAACTCAGTGTGTCCACACTCGGGAACCAAAAGGAGATATTGACTGCTCATGCTCAGCTCACTTCCAGGATGACAACCATGGGTGGTAGAGCTGACAGTTAGAAGGCATCTTCCTACCTCAACTAACCCAGTTAGGAACTCACACAGATGTGGCCTTAGGTTTCTCCCAAATTATTCTGCCTTGTCAAGTTGACATTAGTATTACCATCTCAGAGGGATTTTGAGATAATACACGATTTTTGATTTTGGTTCCAACATAGTAAGTATTCTTTTTAGAATCACTACATAAAATAACACATCATTTCCCCCCGAAAATATTAAGGTTAGAGAAAGGACTGCTACTACATAGTGTTGAAATGTCATGTTGGTCTCTTCTGAATACTTTCCAGATCACAGCCACTGGTGTGTTTTTAATGCCTAAGGCTTCCTCTACATAGTGTTTTATGACAAAGCTCACATTTGTTTTCTATTTCAATTGTATCTCAAGCAGCTAACCTTCAATGAGAGCTGATCAAGTACTTGTGAAGTGAGTGAATGAATGAATGAATGAGATAAATGTGCAAAAAACAGCTGACTTGTTGGTTTTCTACTACATTTCACCAGCGTTTCTGATCATGCATTCATAGATTGAAAATGCTTTTATTCGCCCAGCAGTGGTGGTACACGCCTTTAATCCCAGCACACAGGCAGAAGCAGGTGGATCTCTGAGTTCGAGGCTATCCTAGTATATAGAGTGAGTTCCAGAATAATCAGGACTGTTACATAGAGAAGCCCTGTCTGAAATCCTGTCTTGAAAAAACAAAAGTTTTGACCCTTTTTCATACATTTTTGTTCTTAACTAAGTATAAACACGAAAGGGTTTTACTATTTTTTCCCTTGTCTATGATTTAATTCCTCAGCCCTCTCTTCTATCTGCTGGGTTTTTTGGAAGAGAAAAGGGGGCTGGGGACAGATGGCACTGCTTATGAATGCTGCAGTGTCTTGGAGTGGCAGGTGTCCGATGCTAGCTATATTGTGCAACACACATGTGGTGCCTGGGTCAGGGAGCTATTTTGGATGGGAAAGGGCTATTTCTCTCGGATGCTACTGCTGTCTTCCTCCTCCCTTCCTTTTGTTCCTGTTAAAAGGTTTCACATAGCCAGGCTTTGAACTCTGGGGTATCCTGCTATGACTCTTGAGTGCTGGGATTGCAAGAATGAGCCATTACACCTGGCTCAGTTCTTCATAAATTAAACAAGTGCCTCCTCCCTTTCCTAAAATCATTTGAAATCTGTATTTGTACTTCGAATTAAAGAACTTCAAAGGATTGTTGTGATGTTTTGAAATAATTCTCTGCACTAAATAATTTGGCAGTTTGGAAAGAGTACTCCCCAGGGGGAAAAAATAAACAAATGCCCAAATATTCCCTCCAGCGTGTGAGCACTAACCCTTATGTTATTTTTATCCATTTTCAGTAGGCTTCTTAGAATAACTGAGGCATAATTGCCAGAGGTCCCATAAACTAGATGTAATGTATATCCTTCCCTTAAAGTTAAACAAGTACTCTTAAATTGAGTCATATAATAAACAAGATTGGAGTGCCACCTACTGGCCTAATGTGTAAACTAGTGGAACCTCATTGATAAATAACAGATACTTCAAATTTGGTTTCTAACACCAGATATCAAAATAACAAACAAACAAAAAGCTTACTTTTTTAACAGAAATGATGAGCATACACCCAAAATTCATTCCTTTGCTGATCTCATTCAAAAGTGATCAGAATCTGCATGCATGGCAATGGCACCATGAAGGATGAATTCGTGTGGAAATAACTGTAATTCTAAAATTTCTAGGTGAATATGTAACTTGGTGTTAGAAACATGGTTTGAAGATTACTTGCCTTGAAGCACATGTATGAAGTCCTGGGTTGGATCCCCAACACACGGGGGGGGGGTACACACGGAGGTGGAGGAGAAGGAGAGTAGGGGGCAAAAGTGGACTTGGCTTTTCTGTAATCTAGTTAAGAACCATTCTTAACATCAAGCCTCAGGCTCCTAATATATAAATCTTCTGTTAAAAAAATAAACTATTCTTGATAAAAACAAGCTGTCATTGTCATCTGGAGAAGGATGTAAAATACTAGGAGTTAATTCAGCTCAGGACCTTCTAAGACCCACCCCACTTCCAAAGCCTTGCAATTTAGCCCTGCAGAAAGTAGAAGAAACAGAAAATTCACCCCTAGTCTCCCATCACCTCTCATCCCTGCACCAGGCCATTGAAGACTATCCTTCCTACAAGGCGACTCGTAAAATCTTCATAAAGCTCCGTTCTCAGATGAAAATAATGAAACCCAGAGAACCCAAATAAAACCACCCTTGGTGAGCGCCTTCTGGTTCACCACTGTGAGGTCATAACCTTTGTTCCGCTAAACACAATCTGCCTATTTCTTTGAACCTTCATTTCTTAAGATGCCCTGTCTCATAAAACTTATATAAAATAAGCATAAGATTGTGTAGTTGAAAGTGCTGATCTGTCTTAGAGGTAACAGCCATGAAACCTGTGATAAGTACAGAACCCTTCTCCCTTCCAAGAAGCAAGCAGTAAATGTAAAATGAGGAGTTTACTTACATTGACTCAAGTGAGGTGGGGTGAGTTCTGAAATTTGTTAGAAAAATAAGTGATCAGAGTACAAACAAGAGAATTTAAAAAATGTTGTGCAAGGAATATAGCCTGAAAAGAGGAAAAGAAAAACAGACATGGGGGAAGCAGAGGACACAAGGCAAGACTCTAGAGATCTTGAGGAAATAAGTGCTCTCGCGAGATAGTAGGTAATGGTTCCATGATCTACCCTAGCGCATCTCAAAAGATGATAGTGCCCAGAGGTGATCAGCACAGGGGCAGAGTATTGGAAATTACCCAGGGTATTTCGAAGAGTCAACAAAAGCAAGGAACAAAGACAATCTACTGGAATCAAAAGCCTAGGAACAGTGAATAGAAGTTCACACATAAGAAAACAACCAGAGGGCTGGAGAGATGGCTCAGCAGTTAAGAGTATTAGCTGCTTTTCCAGAGGACCTGGGTTCAGTACCCAGTACCCACACGGTGATTCACAACCGCCTATAACTCCAGTGCCATAAAAGAGTTCTATAAAAGGATGTCCTTTTCTGACTTGCACAGACATAGGCATGGGCACACGCATAGTGAAGACACACATGCAGGCAAATATATATACTCATAAAGACAAAATGACAAGAAAAAAAAAAGAATATGGTCTGGCCTAGCTGCCATGAGAGGCACGTATCATGGGTTTTTCAGGTTAAAGTCTATTGCTCCTGGACACCATGCCTTTCAGTTCCTGAGAAACTGCACTCCCTCAAGCCGTGGAGCATTCAGGCCACCCGTGTTCCTCTGTTTTCCCTAGAAGTCAGTGAAGCATGTAGAAGCTTGACAGAACATTAGTCTTAGACATTAATCTTGTGTACCCTATACAGCCTGCAAACATCTTTGTATCCTAGAAACTACCATTGTATTGATCCTGGCAAACTCCATTTGTACTATTTCTGATAAAGGGATAAAAATTCTAATTACTTGCAATAAACTTGTCACAGCCTCAGTCTTGGTGTGATCCCTCCAACCCGACCTGGTCAAGATTTCATTCTCATTTAGCCATATCAGATAACTTTGGCCTGGTAAGTAAACATTAGATCTTACAGTATGGTATAGGCAGATAGCGCCAGTCCCAAAATATGTAGATCTCTTGAAACCAAGGTTTTGTGGGTGGTGGTGCACAAATGCCCACCCTGTCTCCCCAATTCATATATGGCATCCCAAGGATGTAGTTTTCAGCCTTATTCTCTAAAGCAGAAATTCTACCAGGAGACACCCATATTTACACATACCCATGCAGATACTAATTCAAAATCCATGAACTTAGAAAATTTCCAAGTGCATTCCTCAAGGTACATAAGAGAGCTGGCCAATGTTAAGATGTTACAATACTTCAATTTCAAAAACCATGACCAAACTCCTGGGGGGACTTTGATTAATGACTAAAGTAATAGTTAAGATTTCCTGGCTTTTTTTTTTTTTATGTGCACCATGTGTGTGGATCCCAGGGAGCTCAAAAGAAGGTGTCAGATTCCCTAGGACTGAATCTACAGACAGTCGTAAGCCACCATGTGGATGCAGGGAATTGGATTCAGGTCTTCTACAAGAATAATACGTGTTCTTTCCTGACTTTAATTCATCCTTATCTGCTTGGCAAAAAGAAGTCACCTACATGAAAAATATATTTTAATAAAACTGTAGTCAGTATTATTTGATATTCAAGAACATGCTATCCCAGCAGAGTATCGGATTGTATAATGTCTGCTGAAGCAGTCTGAGAAAGAGCAAGCGCCAGAACAGCAGTGTTCT
Source organism: Alexandromys fortis (assembly GCF_014885135.2). Taxonomy (NCBI): domain Eukaryota; kingdom Metazoa; phylum Chordata; class Mammalia; order Rodentia; family Cricetidae; genus Alexandromys; species Alexandromys fortis. Next base: position 38,986,960 of record NW_026067949.1, read on the forward strand.
CCAAAAGCATGCCTCTCCCCGAGAGGGCCTCCCTGACCCAGAAGGAAAGGAGCACCAGAGACCAAACCAAACCAGCATGACTTCTGCTCTCCTAGTGCACTGCTCTTAGCCCATACCGTTTCTGTCTTGTCATATTTTCCTATGATTTTGCGCTCTGAATCCAAACTAGTAGAACATTGCTCAGAGATAATCATGTATTGAGGTCTTACTTCCTTATGAAGATTGTAGAACTTAAAGCTTGTGTTAAATGGTGTTTTTCTTTTAATTGTTTTAGGTAGGCAGGAAAAGACATTCTTCTCCCCTAAATATGCATAGTGTATTTTATATGTTAGTACATTATCAATTATGTACTATATATTATACTGCATCATATTACATTACTATATTTAGTATGTTTTCTGATGAAGTAAAATTAAAGCTATGCTGCTAGTTTTTAATTTAATTTGTTTGTGACAAGGTCCTGTGTATCCCAGGCTGACCTAAGACTCACTAAGTTACTGAGGATTCTCCTGGTTTGTGCATCTAGATTAGCTCTGCTATTTTTCAGCATGCATTTGGGGGTTGTAAGGATCTGGGACTCAACTATCCTCACTGATGTAATTTTTGCTCCTTATAATGCTAGCCAGGTATTCATTAGTTACCTAGTTTTTTGAGGTCTGAGTTCTTCTACAAGAATGCAGAGCTGGTAACAATAGTATTCCCCTCAATCAGAGGGGAATTAGTAGAAAATGCATAGAAGGTCACCGCAATGCATCAGCAAGTCTCCCTTTTGTATGTAATTAGCTCAGCCTCCTGTCATCTCTACCCTCTTCCTGTCCTCCTTCACACATTAGTCTGACCAGCCTCAGCCATAGCTTGAAGTGGATAATTACACCTAAATTGTCCCTGAATCAAACTCATTCAACAAAAGAGGCTTATTTCTCCAAATCCATTCTTCCTATATTAACTTTAGAGCCATAAAATGTAAGACACATATCTTACTTTGATTGCCAATCATCTTAGCATAACTGACCTCTGCAACAGATGATAAGTGTTAGATTCTAGTCTTTAAATCAAAATAAATGCAGATTTATTTTTGTAAAACTAAATTCTCAATCCTAGCTCTGCTTGGGACACAAATAAAATGCAAATTATTAGACAGCTAAAATAGTTCAGAAATGATATTTTTTTTCTAACTAATTAACCCTTGCAACAAATGAATGGGAGGGTTAATTAGCTCTTCTAGTAGGCAAAGGAAAGAAAGCAATCAAGCAAACAAAAGCCAAGCCTTTGAGATTAGAGATACTCTTTTGCCATCTTGTGGTTCAATTCCCACACTGCAATGTGTTACACGGCTCTTCTCTATAACAGCTGGAATATATATGATCGTGTGTGTGTGTGTGTGTGTCAGTTTTCAATATTTGCATGTGTAGGTAAAGCTAATACTTAAAAATAATAGATGACTGCAATTTGCTTTCAGATGCCAGATACCCAAATGTTAAGTCCCCATAAGCTTCTAAAACAAGAGGATGTTTCCTACAGATTTGTTTATGCGTGAGGATACATTTGCAAAGCTGAAAACTGCATAGTTCTTCAGAACTCTATTTTTAAGCCAGTGTACTGCTCTGCTTTTACAAAAACAGTGTCGCCCTTAGAGAATTCGGTCAGTACCAATTAGGTCATTTAACTTGAAGACATTACATTGCGGGTCTGTTCTTGATATTGTTCTTTTATTAACTTTCCTTGTATTTGTCCAATTAGCCATTTCCATTATTTCCCTCATTCAAACTGCTGAGGAGAAGAGAGCCTGAAAGAAAGCTCACTGGCAGTCCTAGGCATCGCTGAGGAATATTAGTGCAGAGACCAATGAAAACCCAATTCTTTAGTTTCTCGTGCATTTTAATTTCTATCACAGCCTTAAATTATAATCTTACTTTCATAGGAAATTTAAAACAAAAATGTTATGCTTTTCTATGGTTCCAAAAAGGACTACCAGAATTAACTTTAAAAACAAAACAAAACAAAAAAAAAAAAAAAACGGTACTCACAGTTATCACAAGTCTATCATTTTTCGATGAAAACAAAGAGTAAACATTGGACTCCAGAATCATCCATCCTCAAACATGCTCAGCTTTTCTCAGAATGGCTGGATAAATGAGGGCACTAAAGACTTCCTCGTCAGCCTCGGCTAACTGCTATAGTAACACCTGCTTAGTCGTATATTATATCAGGTGTATAAGAACCAACTTCAAAACTGACTCAACTAGTAATTCCACAGGTCATTCATTACCTTGAGCTGGCCTTAGGCAGGTGACTCTTATGGTATTCAGTTGATTCACAGCACCGCCAGAGGCTGTTAGGTCTGAAGCTAGCTGGGTTAGCTTGGCCTCAGTGAATTCACGATATCCCCCTAGAGGCTGTCTGTTAGGTCTGGAGCTAGCTGGGTTAGCTTAGCCTCAGTAGAGCCAGCTTTTCTGTCCTCTGTGTGTGTGCTCTCATTCAGTGAACTAGCTGGGTTTTTTTTTTTTTTTTTTTCTCATGCACACAAGCAAGTTTCCACATTAAGGCCTGGGGTGGTTTGAAAAATGACCGTCAAAGGGAGTGGCACTATTAGGAGGTGTGGCTTTGTTGGAATGGATGTGGCCTTGTGGAAGTGTCACTGTGGAGGTTCGCTTTGAGGTCTCCTTTGCTCAAGCTACACTCAGTGTTGTAAACAGTTTACTCCCTGCTGCCTGCAGATCAAGATGTAGGACTCTCAGCTCCGGCTTTTTCTCCAGCACCATGACTAGCCTGCATGCCGCCGCGTTTTCCCACCATGATGATAATGGACTAAGCCTCTGAACTGTAAACCACCTCAATTAAATGCTTTCTTTCATAAAAGTTGCTGTGGTCATCGTGTCTCTTCATAGAAATAAAAAACATAAAACAAGGCCTTCACTTAGAACTAGCCTGAGACATATTCAAGGATTTGATGCCTCAGCTCAAACTGGCATACTGTCACTGTCGGAGCCCGTTTGGGTCCAACACAGATTCTCTAACTAGACTGGAACGGAGTCGCGAGGAATAATCAGACACAACTTACACGGTCATCTTGGAAAAGGCCAGAATCACCGTTTATTGTCCCAACATCTTATATATCCATCCCAAATGAGCGGGAACATACAAAGGCTGTTGCCTAGGCAACCAGGTGTCTGGGCTTTAGTCATGTCTAGCAGTCAGGTAGGTACTGAATTAGCATCTCTATAAGATAACCTTTAAATTGCATAAGGAAAGAGACCCCAAACATCCTGACCAGTTTCGGTCAACACCTCTTCTCAGGTAATTCACACTTTAACAAAGGAAGCTAGGAGCAAGGCATCCTGGCTTTTGTTAAGGGCAGACAGCTTGTCTGCAGAGCTATGTATCAGCTCAAACCGGGGCAATGGCTTTTGTGGCATATCAGAATATGTGCCCACAATCCACTCTCTCTATACGCCCACATGTCACTCTGATGAATTCTATCAGCAGTAGTGATGGCCCATGACCTAGAACTAGCTAGCTATCTGCAGTGATGGCTCGTGACCTAGAACTAGCTATCTGCAGTGATGGCTTGTGACCTAGAACTAGCTATCTGCAGTGATGGCCCATGACCTAGAACTAGCTAGCTATCTGCAGTGATGGCTCGTGACCTAGAACTAGCTATCTGCAGTGATTGTCTGTGACCTAGAACTAATTATCTTGAATGATGGCCCATGATCTAGAACTAGCTATCTGCAGCGATGGCCTGTGACCTAGTACGTAGCTAACTACAGCACAGATTTATTTGTTCATCTCCATAAATTAAAGCAATGGGTTAATGAGAATTCCTGTCAGCTCTTATAAAACAGAAATATGGCGAGTGTGGAATTCCCTGGGTTTACCATATAATTGCTATGCCAAATGTTCATTTATCCTCCTACTATCTTTGCCTCTCACTCTTCTAGTAGAAAATAAAATAAAGCCTTCCAAAAACACAATGCTGAATGGCCTTAATCCAGTTGGGCTAAGAATACTTGCAATGTAAATGGGATTGTTCAATATGCTAACATTTGTGGTGAGTGACAACTTGTTTAACAGACAGACTACATGACAGATGCGTCAAGACAAGGCTGCCAAGAGTGGCCTGGGTATGAGATAGGGACAAGCGGAATGACAGAAACAGGAAAGAATAAAGGTTGATGGTGACACAAATGTGATAGTGTCTTGCAAGAGACTTGACTCTAGAGGGTCTCGCAGGTGTCCAGGGAGATGTCCCCAGCTAGTACCTTGAGCAACTGAGGAGAGGGAATCTGAAATGACCCTATCCTATAGCCATACTGATGAATATCTTGCATATCACCTTAGAACCTTCATCTGGTGATGGATCGAGATAGAGACAGAGACCCAAATTGGAGCACCGGACTGAGCTCTTAATATCCAAATGAGGAGCAGAAGGAGGGAGAACACGAGCAAGGAAGTCAGGTCCACGAGGGGTGCACCCACACACTGAGACAGTGGAACTGATCTATTGGGAGCTCACCAGGGCCAGCGGGACTGGGACTGAATAAGCATGGGATGAAACCGGACTTTCTGAACAGGGCAGACAATGAAGGCTGATGAGAAGCCAAGGACAATGGCACTAGGTTTCGATCCTAATACATGAACTGGCTTTGTGGGAACCTAGCCTGTTTGGATGCTCACCTTCCTGGACCTGGATAGAAGTGGGAGGACCTTGGACTTCCCGCAGGGCAGGGAATCTGGACTGCTCTTCATTCTCGAGAGGGAGGGGGAATNGGGGGGGGGGGGGGGGGGGGGGGGGGGGGGGGGGGGGGGGGGGGGGGGGGGAAGGGGGCGATGTGTGCAAGGGAAATGGAAAACGGGGAGGAGGCGGAAATTTTTTTTCAACAATTAAAAAAAATAAAAAATAAACAAATAAAAAAAAGAATATTAAAAAAATGTGATAGTGTCCTGAAGAAGGTAGATACAATTTTTTAGATAAAACAGCGATATTCAGGGATCTGTGGTTAGACAAGGTGTGAAAGCCAAAGTTCAGAATTGGAGAATGGAAAAGGGCCTAGGGGAGGAGTATGGGAGTACAGGCCAAAAATGGAAGAAACTCAGAAAGAAATCTAGGAAACAAAATTACAAGAGTGTCTTGGTGCTTTTTCTGTCTCAGCATAGAATACAGCAGGCTGAGTAATTCATAAAAACAAACAAACAAAAAAAAACCATTATTTGGCCCACAGATCTGGGGGCTAGAAGATCCAAAATCAGTGGCCCACATATAGTTGGGGCCCATTTGTTATATCACAAGATGGCAGTATCCACACGGGTGAGAAAGAGCCGGAGGGTGCACTCATACCACGCTCTTCCATAGTTCACTTACTTCTGAGGTAAAGCCCTCCTGACCTCAATACCTGCAATTAGGCCTCACCTCCCATGACTGTGTTAGAATTACGCTTCTAATTCAAACCTTAGGGTAGAGATGTGAGTTGAAACCTTAGCAAGAATCAGTACTCAATTCAACTCAATAAATTCAACTAATGTACACTAAGATCCTATTTATGTAGACCACAGTTGTGCTGCCTAGTTTTTAGGTCAACTGGATACAGACTATAGTCATTTGGGAAGGAGTCTCAAATGAGAAAATGTCCAGAGAGCAGAGCTGTCGAGTCTGAGCTCACTTCCTCTTCCTCCCAGCATCCTGTCCTGTTTACTCCTCCCACCTATGTTTTAACCTATCAGGGCCAAGGAGTTTCTTTATTGCTTAACCAATGAAATCAACAGATTGATATATGAAACTCCCACATCAGTACCCCTAATATAAAAAGGTGGGTTCTGAAACCGGCTTTTTGCCACAGACTTACAAAATCCATCTCTGGCTGTGGTGATAAACTTTTTGTGCCCCATGGAGATTTTTTTATTTTTTCCTGGATTCTGGTTTTGGAATAAAGTTTGCTTCTGGTTTATTAGACTTTGATGGTCTGTCCCTATCTTTGCACGAGCCCCCGGGACTCCAACAATTTTCAACTTTTTTCTTTCTTAAATTAAGTTGCAGCAGGGGAATCTAGATAATCTCTGGGTAAATGCTCCACCCCAAACACTCCCTTGAGCTGCCTCAGTATAGATGTGCCCCAGAGAAAGCCTGCTATTGGTGGCTCCATCCCCGAGAGCATTAAAAGCCCCCACTTTGTGGTTTCCCTTGTGGTTTCTTCAGTTTCCCCTGGGGCCACCAAGGAAAGCTTTGCTCAAAATAAACCTGGTCTATTAATTTGGTTTGATTGGTTTATTACATCAGCAGATTCTCATTAACCAGGATTTTAAACTTAATCTCAACTGGCATAACCTGTGCTGTTTGACCAACTGCCTCTCAGAGAAATAAATGATTCCTCCAGACAAGCTATTTGACTCTTATTCTTCTACAGTGACAAACTAGATGGATGCATGTTTTCTAAGCAGTTCTTAACAAAAAGCTTACCGCAGACAAACTTTCAAGTATTTCACTAAAACACTTCAGGGCCTATTTCCAATTTTACTATAATTTCATAGTCACAGAGTGGCTATCTTGTGAGCATGCACATCACACGCATGACTTCTAATCTTAAGGCAATAGTTACCATCTCCTAAAAAAAAAGCAAAAAAGCATAATATTGGTTCTCATGTCTTATACACTGAACCAAAGAGTGGAGGGTTTGAAAACTGAGAATCTTACCTCCTGTAAAATATTGTCCTCATTAGCCTTAACTCAGAACTAGTGCTTCATTGTTATGCTGGGAGGTAGCTCAATTAGCACAGGGTTTAACTAGTATACACAAAATTGAGTTCAATCCTGTGATGAAACACCAAGCAACTTGGGGAGGAAAGGGTAGATTTTGTTCACATTTCATCACCAAAGGCAGTGAGGGCAGGAACTCATGCAGCGAAGTAAACTGGAGGCAGGAGCTGATGCAGAGGCCTTGGAGGAGTGTTGCCCACTGGCTTGTTCAACCTGTTTTCTTATAGAGCCCAGGAATATCTGGCCACCCACAGTAGGTTGTGCCCTCCCCCATCAATCACTATGTAAGTAAATGCCCTACGTACAGACTTGCCTACAGCCTCATCTTATAGAAGCATTTTCTTCACTGAAGTTCTCTTCTCTCAAAAGACCTTTGCTTATGTCAAGTTGACATAAAACTATCCAGCATTCGTCAACGGGACACAAACACATCACTGTAAAGGTACAACCTTTCCTTTCTAATCTATTTTATTCCCAAGAACTCTCATTAAATATATAAATAACTTTAAAAGTTTTATAGTCAATACAAATTCAAACACATTAAAAATGCAGTCTCTTTAAAATATCCAATCCATTTAAAATTCCAAAAAGTTCAAAATCTTTCAGCTGTGAGTTTCCATAAAAATCAAAATCAAGTTAAATACTTTCTTCAAGAAGGAAGAATCATTAAAAAAAAAGAGGGAAGAATATTCTCCAGCTCTGTCCTCTGCAGCAAACACAGTTTGTCTTCTAGGCTCCAGCTGGCTCCAGTACACTGCCCAAAGTCCCATCCTTCCACAATCCTCTCCAAAACATGGGTCTGTCGCAGCAACACCCATACCAATATGCTGCTATACCAACTTGTCTTCGTTAGGGTTGCTATTGCTGTGATGAAACGCCATGACCAAAAGCAACTTGGGGGAAGAGGCTTTATTTTGCTCACAGTTCCATACAACAGTTCATCATCAAAAACAGAGAAGATAAGAACCTGGAGGCAGGAGCTAATATAGAAGTCATAGGTGTTTACTGCTTACTGGCTTGTTCCATTTTTATAGAACCTAGACTATCAGTCCAGGGGTAACACCACCCCTAGTGAGCTGTGCTCTTCCCCATCAATCACTAATTAAGAAAATGCCCCACAGCCTTGCCTATGGCCCCATCTTATGGGAGGCATTTTCTTAGTTGAGGTTCACTCCTTTCTTAATTAGGGTTTCTATTGCTATGAAAAGACACCATGACTAAGAAAACTCTTATAAAGGAAAACATTAAATTGGGGTATCTTGCTTACAGTTCAGAGGTTTAGTACATTGTTGTCATGACAGGAAGGCAGCATGCAGGCAGACATGGTGCTAGAAAAGGAGCTGAGGGCTCTTACATCTTGAGAGGCAGGCAACAGGAAGTGGTCTGAGACAATGGGCATGGCTTGCACGTATAGGACACTCTTCCTTCAACAAGCCACACCCACTTCAAAAAGACCACACCTAATAGAGCCATTCCTTATGGATCAAGCATTCAAGTACATGAGTCTATGGGGTGTACCTTTTTCAAACCACCACACCTGCTCTCAGATGATTTTATCCAAAACAATTCCCTAGCACTACATAACACCAGGCATGGTGGCACATAGCTATAGAAGCAACCATAACATCCAATTTTCACGGTTGCAACTTCCCTGCATAAAGCTTCCTCATATGGAAGGTACTATCTCAAAGCAGACATCTGTCATGGCTGCTACAGAATGTCCTCTCACTTGCCGTTAATGTTCCATGACATAATAGTTATGCTGCAGACCTTTGGGTCAAGCACCACAGTCAGTTGTTTCCTGCATGTTGAATAGTTAGTGGATTTCAATAATAGTTTTCATTGGCTACAAGAAGAAATTTGTTTGATGAGGGATGAAAACTACACTTACTTGTGAGTATTAAGTATTGAAAACACAGAAACGACCCAGGTCTAGGAAAGGTAGTGGTAGTAGTAGTTTCTCCTCTCGGGTCCTTGACCTCACCAAGTACAAAGGGTTAGGTTTACTCTTTCAGTCATGAATTCTACCTACTGAATGAGCAGGCCTTCAGTTCAATCAAATGGTTGTTGGATCTCCTCAGGATACAGGTGCCACTACTGAAGTACCATGCCATGCTGGTTATGGTTGTGATTTGTAGGCATTACAGCTAGGTAGGACTTCTGATTGATTACATTTCTCCCTTGGCATTGCAGTACCTCTTGGTACTGTAAGAGATAGTCTTCAGGCAAGGATTCTATATCAGTTCCAGCTTCAATTCTCCGAGTCTTATATCTGAAACGTGTGGAGTCTTCAGCAACAGATTCTTACCTTCAAAGTACTTATTTCTCAGACTTCCACTTCTCATCTCCCATCTCCACAAGATGGATACATAAGCAAAAGCTACTCCAGGATTGCAAAAGGGAAAAGCCAAATTTTTAGGCAAATAACCCAATTCAGTCAGATTGAACAATCCGGGCCTAGACAATTCCTGACCTCATGCTGGTGAAGTGCGTGTTCATCACCATGCAAGGATACTGGACCATTACTCACTGCCCCAAGCAATCATTCAGTATTTATTGAACCTTGGGCTAAGTGCAGAAGTAATCTGCATGGCTGATAGTGGTGGAACTATTTGGGAAGGATTAGGAGGTGTGGCCTTTTTGGAGAAGGAGTGTTACTGGGTGTTGGCCCAGAGATTTCAAAAGCACACGGAAATCTCAGTAAGCTCTCTCTGCCTTATGTTTATTGATCTAGATGTAAGCTCACCCTGTACGATAGTCAGGGACTCTAATCCTATGAAACTGCAAGCCACAAATAAACACCTTCCTATATAAGTTGCATTGGTCACAGTGTCTTATCACATCAACAGAAAAGAAACTAAGACATTTGATAAGAGGTAAAGACTGAAGTGTTTAAGGTACAATACAAGGAAAGCCAAAGATAGGAACTAAATCAGATAGTAGAAAGAAGAGTGAGTCCCTTCTACAGAAGTGAGCATTGGCCTGATAAACTCATACTTCAAGTCTCAAAATACTGAGGCAAAAAAATACATAAAACAAATTTCCATTGTTTTAAATCACTTGGTTACAGCAGCCCATGGAAATTAATTCAGCAAATTTACTACAGTTTTCTATTCGATTATTTAATGACCAGTGATTTAAAATTTATATTTGGAACCAACTATTAGTCATATTAATCAGTTCTTTTATAGCAAACATGTTATATTGTGGGAACAGTGATTTTGTTTTTTCAAAATGGTAATCACTAAAGGTAGTATGCACATTCATGCAAAATTATGAAATGTTTACCCAGGAGTATGAAATGATTATCTAATTCAAGTTTACTCAAAACTAAATAAAAGTTTTATTTTAAAATAATCATAGTTACAAAAATTTACAATAAACAACCATTTTATACATGTATGCACCTTTCATCTCTTAAAATAATCATAGTTACAAAAATTTACAATAAACAACCATTTTATACATGTATGCACCTTTCATCTCTTTATTTGAGTAAAAAGAAGACAACTTTCCACATTCAAGAGGTTTTTAATGTTGTAATGATTACCTAAAAGTAAAGAAACAAGAAAATACAATAATTTCAAGTTACAAAAAGATATATTTATTTCCATAAGAATCATTTCTTTTGAAGTATTTTTTCACCACTTAACACATACAGCATGTAATATGAAATAAAAACAATTATCTAACTTAAAGTAACTTATTTAATTTTAATTGTACGAATCCAAAGACACAAAAATCAATCACCACCTACTGATTCAGAGAGGACATGAAAGAACAGAAATTTCCCATCAACTTCTAAGAAAAGCAGAGATAAATAAAAAATGTATACAAGAAGAGAAAACCATTCTGAAATCAGTCTTTAAATGATCTTTAGAAATGCTGTAAGTTCCTACAAACCAGACATACACATACTTGCACTGGTAAGAATAAAAGGTGAGCTCTTTTATAAAATAATTTTAAGGGCAAATGCTGCTCTAGAGTGTCAGATGGATAGTGTCATATATGACAGGTTTACTTGCATTAAATATTATTACTGTGACTTTCTCTGTCTTTCTAATTTCAATTAGAGATTGGTATCCATTAAAACTACTAGACTTACAAGCATCTCCACAACAGTGCTAGTGCACAGCAAGTACAGGGCTAGGACGGGGATGCACTCACTGAGCACTTGCCCAGCAGTAAGAAAAGGACTTCAGTTCAATTCGCAGAACCACAAAATGAAAGTAAATAAATATAGCTACTATTCCTTTCATCACAATGTGAGCTTTGTAAATGTGAAGAGTTTTCTCTCTTTCCATTCATTTATCCCAAACTTAAAGAACAATACTTGGTATCACATTACACTGTTATTCATATTTACTGAAGGAAGGAATAAGCAAGCAAATAAATTAAAATACCTATTACTGATGACCTATAATCTTTTAATAGTACACTGGTCTGTATAGTTAAAACAATGAACTAAAGAGGGCTATAAAGTCATAGGAAATAACAATGCGGAAATATTCACTTATAGCTTGGAAGGCAACATAACTTTTACTTAATATTTTTATTACTTAGCAATAAACATGTCTGAATTTTATACATCAAAACACTGTAAATACTTAATGATAAAGTAAAAGGAAAATATGTATCAAACTGTTTTGGCATCAATAACATGATGACCACTGTAGCTTCCATATTCATGGAACTATACACCAGCAACCATACAGTCATTGTAACAAAATGAATCAAAATGCTTTAGTTGTTCTTACCTGAAGGAACATAGAACGAATCACCAGTACTTATCATATATGCTGTTTCATGTAAGGTACATAAAAGGTCACCAAAGTTAACATAAAAAACCTATAGAATTGAAAAAAAGAAATCTCAGTTCAAATTGAACCACAATTATGCTACAGAAATCTTTAAATGAAATGCAGCATGAAAAATAATGACTCCTCATGGATGTCTGTATTCTAATCTCCAGAACCTGGAAATACATCCTATGTAACAAAAGAACCTTGAGACAGAGAGTAAGCCTTAATTTCTACCGAACCAAATCTAAACACACAAACCCTCAAAGATGAACTCACCCATATCACCCACAGATCCCCATACAAACACATCCAAGACAGAGAAAGAGAGAGAGAGAGAGAGAGAGAGAGAGAGAGAGAGAGAGAGAGAGAGAGAGAGAGAAGAAAATGAGGCAGAAAGAGCAATTTTAAACATAAGGTTTTTGTACTCTTGCTGGTAGTAAGCAGAAGAAGGCACAAGTCAAGGAACAAAAAGCTGCCAACCTCCAGAGAAAAAATGAAAACGTCAGTTCTATAGTCACATGGGAATTGAATTCTCCCAACAATATTAATAAATCTGGGAGGAAATAAACAGATTCATCCTTAGAAAAGGAAGCAAATCTGTCAATATCTTAATTCCAAACCCTTGATACTCTGAATAAACTATACAGCCAAGTCTGCCACTTGTATAACTTGTATAACTACGCAAAATAAGATAATCAAAGGTCACTACTTTAAGCCACTAGTACACTGTATTTTGTTAAATCAATAACAGAAAACTAACATGAATTCAATTTTGTTCATTCAATGTCATGAAAATTCAGTACTTAATCTTACAAGTAAACTTTACTAAAAAAGAAAAATGTTATACATGCTCCTTCAAAGATTACATGTTTTTTGAATAACACACTTCTCAATAGGGATGAACCAAAGAAAAGAAGCCAATTCTGTAGGAGACTGCTCTTTCATTTCTCAACTACTCAGACCCAAATAATCATCTAGAAATTGTATTAATTACAACACTGCTTAGCCAATAGCTTAGGCATATTTCTGGTTAACTCACATCTTAAATTAACCCATTTCTATTCATCTGTGTACTGCCACAAGGACTTACTGGAAAGGTTCTGGGTCCTTCTCCTTTGGCAGCTACATGGAGTCTCCTTGACTCTGCCTTCTCTCTATATATATCCCTTCCAGCCTGACTATATTCTGCCCTGCCACAGGCCAAAGCAGCTTTATTCATCAACCAATAAAAGCAACACATATACAGAAGGACATGCATATCACAAATCCATCTTGTGGGTGTGGGGGATGACAAAACAAAAAGCCCATCTCACATATTTTAACATCAAGAATAAGAAAAATAGGATAAATTTACTTTTCAATTATGTTGGTTTCAAATTCAAAGATGGCTAACTTCCCAGTTTATTTATATGTAGACAGTTATCCATTTTGGAGGCCACAAAAATAAACATAAAGTATCCAAATTTTATGATGTTCCTACTGTTAGGTTTATCATCAAATTTTGTACTTTGAAGATTTATTCCCAATTTGATGGTATTATTGTGGAGCCATCATGAAAGAAATTAATGCCCTTAAAATTATACCAGAATATTCTCTCCCTTTCTGTTTCTACCCTTCCTCACTCTACTCCCCTCCCATCTGCTTGCCCCTTCTCTCTCCCTTCTTTCCCTTCCCCCACATCTCTTCTTCATGTAAACCAGGAAGTATGCTTTCAACAAACACATCTCAGCCTCTAAAACTGAGAAATAAATGTTCATTTTTGGAGACACTAAATCTATAGTATTATTTAATCTAAGGCACCCTTCAAGAATATTTTGCTTCAAATAATATACCTGTTTTAAAAGTGTGAGGCACAGAGGTTAGATAAGCTTCAAAAGTCAATGAAATGACAGAACTGGGATTAGGACTGTGCACTCCAACGCCACAACTCACATTCCCGACCTCTACGAAAGGATAGCTTTCTAAATGGAAAAATGTTCCTCCAAATTTTTTTTGAGGAACTAGAAAAGAATTTTTTAATTCTTATGTCATCTAAAAATCTGCCTCAAGTAGAAAAGGTGAATTTAGAAAGTCATGCATATATTTCTAGATCATTTTCCTTATCTGATCAGCTTAGCCCTCTAAGCACACCTCTTCCCATTTTTGCCAATATTTAATTAGGATAATTTTTAATTAAATGAGAAACAGTTCTAGATAAAGTTCCATTCATAACACACAGTAAAGCAAACAGAAGAAAAATAGAAAGATAGATACAAATTAAAAATTTGCTTTAGAACGTTAGCCCAAAAAAGTTCTCATATAGCTAGTATTAAAGATACATTCGAGATAGTTTTTAAAAGTACAAATATTTCTTAGATCACATTTGAAGTTATATAACTTTATTTTGCCACATATTTATGCTATTAACCCAAAATAAAAATAGTCATTTTTCTTCCTGTACTATGTTTTTCTTTTCCAAATTTTCCAATTATAAGTAGTATTACAAATGAATGTACATAATCAGTTTGTACTCTAATAGAAAGGTTGGTATTTTTCTAGTTAAATTCTATTAATTCATTATAGTGTCATTTGTTTTAAGATGTGGATCCCTTTTAATACTAACCAGGTTAAATATTTCAAATATTTATTATTTAAATTTCCCTTTACATAAGGGCATTATAATTTAACAGGTAACTATCATTAGGTTGGTGATGAGACACAATGTCTTCATCATTAGCTATTGTTTAATCCACTGAATTAAATAAATCATTAAGAACCCTGGAATAGGAGCCAGAGAAATGGGAAAGAGCACTTGTTGCAAAGTGTGAGCACCAGCACCTATGTCAAAACTCAGGTGTGAAATGTGTGCCTGTAGCCCCAGCACTACAGGGGAAAGGTGGAGGTAGAGGCAGAATAGTTGGGCTTGTAGTTTGTCAACCTAACGCCATGTTCAGTGAGATCCTGTCTCACAGGAATAAGAGTAATTTAGCAGGACACCATCTGGTCTCTGCACCCTGCCATATGTGCATATACCACACAGACATAAAGCTACAGAACATTAACACTGAAATTATTTTAATTGATTCTAGTTATAATGATGCAATAATAAATTATTCTTAAATGTCCCTTAATTATAATATTGCTACAATGATGGCATATTAAATATCCTTAAAATAAACTTTGTAAATTTTACATTTATCGTGTTTAGAATGAAGTGTTAACAGCACTCGTGAACATATGCACAGCACACATGTGTACGCAGTAGATACTGAAACAAAGGGAGAGGGAGAAAGAAGAGGGGCAACTTCAGACCCTGTTAGGTACAACAGGGAGGCAGCTAGTTCTTTGCCTCCAGAGTACTCTAACTATTTAAATCATTTTAAAACTCTTTGATCCTCAACCACATGATTACAGAAATTCACAAACCTTAATCTCTATCGTTCCCTACAGCTCTAAAGTTCTACTTCTTTATTTGAAAATCTGTATTCTAAGATTCTCTTAACAAGCATCTCAAACCACTGAACCTCAAGGTTGTGCTATGCACAGTACAGGTATTTTTAAATAATTACTGACTAGTTAACAGCAACAGATTTAATAAAGGAAAAGATTTCTTTGTGCAATATAACAATGGGATTTCACTACCAGGTAAATAGATTTTCAACGCATCATCAGAGAAAAAAAAATCAGTGTACTTCTAGAAATAAATGGAGAAATATACTCACCAATATATCTTGGCCAACATGCTGTTTTCCCTTTTCTTCATAGGGTCCTAAAATCAGTTTTCCAGTAGAAAAGACTGCTGTATCCAACGTTTTAAAAACTTTTAAACCATGTTGCTCCACAAAAAATTGATATGTATCTCGTGGCCTTATAAGATCTAGGAAGAAAATAACAATACAAATATAATACCAGCTAAATATGCTTAACAGCATGTAACTGTCATCTTAACACTTGGGGAACTAAGGAAGGCTATAAACTGGAAGTCCCTCTGGGGTACACATGGGAAATCCTATTGGAATAGTAGTACTGAATGATATATTATAAATATGTATATAAGAGTCATTTAGGCCATGCATACATACAGGCAGTAGTATTACACAGACTGAAGATGACTGGCTCTGTAGCTGGAATGCCAAAGGTCACACTCTGCCTGGCTCGTAACTGTGTAACTCTGGACTACTTAAGCTCTCTCTCTAAGCCTCAATTTCCTTTCTGTAAAAATGAGCAACAGCCTGTTTAAACAGTTTCTGTGAATCTCAAAGAATTGATAAATGAAAACAAAAAGCAATGACTGACTCAAACTAAGCACTATGTTATTAGCTTAAAAATAATGGAACTGTTTTTACTTCGAAGGAGACTAAGATGGAAAATAATATTAGGAGAGACACAATAAAGAGCTCCATGCCTTTACAAAGCTTAACAAGCTCCAAAATAAAAATGTGTCATCACAATGACAATAAATTGGTTTTATTCATTTGACGATGATTAAACAGAAACATTTTTATTTAATTAAGACTACAAGAAAGTATAATATAAAAGCTAATGCCAAGCCCAGTGTCTTTCTGCCTACAGATCAGGATATAACTCAACTACTTCTAGCACCATGCTTGCAGTGCTTGCAGCCACAATAATAAGGGACTAAACCATAATGATAAATGAAACTCTGAGCAAGTCCACAACTAAGTGTTTTCTTTTGTAAGAGCTGCTTTGGTTATGGTTTCTCTTCACAGTAATAGGGCAGTGACTAGGACATAGTCCATATTGTTTTTAAGATCTTTAAGTACTTCCTACAAATAAATACTACTTGGTTGGTATGGTGGTTTGAAAGAAAATGGCCCCCGAAAGGAGTGGTATTATTAGGAAGTTTGGTCTTTTTTGGAGTAGTTGTGGTCTTGCTGGATGAAGTGTGTCACTGTGCACGCAGGCTTTGAGGCCTCATGTTTGCTCAAGCCATGCCCAGTGAAACAGTGTACTTTCTGCAGCCTGCATATCCACACATCCTTCTCTAGCACCATGTGCCTACATGCCAAACGCTCCCCTCCATGATGATAATGGACTAAACCTCTGAACCTAAGCCATCACTTAAATTAAACATTTTCCTTTATAAGAGTTGCCAAGTTCACAGTGTCTCTTCACAGCAATAGAAATCCTAACTGAGAGAGTTGGTAAACACTCATATATTCCCTAAAGCCCTGTACCACTAGAATATTATGGATGGCCTCCCAGAAACTAAATGTTTAATGTCAATGTAATACAGCATGAGGCTTCTAGGCTCTTAATATTAAAACTGGTATTTGTATGACTGATTGATGCTACTAACAGTCATCTTCACAAAGTTTCACGTTCCAGATACCATGACTGGATTCCAAAGGTACAGAAGATTGTGTGTGCCCTGGCCCAAATGGAGTACATCCTGGGGCATAAGTTAACTTTCTATAATTTCCCATAGAAATTTCCTCATATATCTACTCATTTATAGAAGGCCTAGGCCTACTGGAAAAATAACATATCTGGTAGGTAATAGTACCACTTGAACTCCAGAACTCAGAACACAAACACATGATACTATATTTCACATAAATGTTCATCCATAATTATTCTCACAAAGGCTGTTTATTGAAAGAGATTTTAGTGCTGAGAGAGGAGGAGGAGAAAGAAGGAGAAAGAGGTAAAGGGAGAAGAGGGAGGGAGGAAGAGAGCATACACACTCACCAACCATTCAATAGTTTCTGTTAAATTATTTTCAGTATCATTCCCAAACTTACCCATAGGGACAATCTCTCTTGTTTCTGGGTCCTTTGCCAATGTTGCCTCAAAGGGATTTCCTAGGGGTTTATCCAGATTCACCACTAACCTATCCTCTGTAGAACAAACACCATTGAAACAAAATTAATTTGTATTCATTATAAAAAATTTCAATACAAAATATAATTAGAGATAAGTTGTAAAGAAAACTGAAAAAGATTTAGCAACCTCTTTCTGACCATGTTAGCACATTAATAAGCAAAATTTCAAATTCTAAGACATAAGATTTAATGTAAAGTAAATACCTCTGAGAGCCATTATGTAAACTTTTCATTTCAACAAAAACTAAATGATGATTTGCATAATCCTTCAGAGCTGCAATCATGACAAAGTTCTGGGAAAGTAAATTAAATGTCTACTGCAACCATACTTTGAGCATGGAAAAGGGAAGAGTCATATGACTAGGTAATGTTCTCAAAAGGAAACATTTTATACTATACCATAGCTATTTTTATAAGAATAAAATTATCTTATATTCTAAATTGGGGGGTGACATAAAATGATCTTTACTGACGACTATGTCTGAAGGTTTTTAAGAGATAGAAAATCTAAGTTACATTGAACAGGTTCATACTTTCATGGTTATCACGATGGATCCGTTTCTTGTTGGCTTTTTTGTTGACTTTGTCCAGGTTTCTTTTTGCCCTTTTTATGGGTGATACTGGAGTTGGGGATACTATTCCAATCACAACTCTTCCTAAAATTTAACAAAAAAAGTTTTCCCGGTGACTTTAAAAACTAAACGCAAAACATTAAATATATTACATTTCCTTTCAAAGTATCAAAGGAACTGCTGTTACATGTTACAGCTGTTAAAGAGACACAAATACTAACCAATTTCAACTGTGTCTCTAACAATCTAAATCAGATGATGAAGTCTAAATCACTGATGAAACAAGACTCAATGCCCTGTTACTCACTTGAAATTGATAGTTGTCAATGGAGGATTCAAAACAAAATGGACACTGCAGAAACTAGTAATAAACCTGAAGTAGTGAGCCATGGTGAAGTGTCCTTTAATATAGCTACACCCATCTAAATAGGGAAATAACCTTAACACTTAGTTCCTTGTTAACTCTATAAAGGGACTAGATGCTAAGAGTGAGAAAGATATCATCTTTATCAGATACTAATTTTGTCATGTTCTAATATGTTTCATTTTAGGCTGGAAGGACAGCTCACCAGTAAAGAGTTTATACTGCTCTCATAAAGGACCAGAGTTCAATTCCCAACACCCATCATGGGTGCCTCACAACCACCTGTCCACTCACCTCCAGAGGGATTCAATGTTTCTTTGCCTGTGTATATCTTCACAGCCTCCCACATATACACAATTAAAATAAAACTTTAAAATTACTCACTTTATGCAATCAGAAACCTCAGCTATTTAAGTGACAATATCTACAAAGTCAGAGAGTCAAATAGCTAGTTATTTTTAAAAAGGGAAAAAAATCAACACCTCGGCTGAGGAGTTCCATCCGGACGGAACCTTCATCTGGCAATGGATGGAGATAGAGACAGAGACCCACATTGGAGCACTGGACTGAGCTCCCAAGGTCCAAATGAGGAGCAGAAGGAGAGAGAATATGAGCAAGGAAGTCAGGACGGAGAGGGGTGCACCCACCCACTGAGACGCTGGGGCTGATCTAATGAGAGCTCACCAAGGCCAGCTGGATTGTGACTGAAAAAGCATGGGATAAAACCGGACGCTCTGAATGTGTAGGACAAGGAGGGCTGACTGAGAAGCCAAGGACAATGGCACTGGGTTTTGATCCTACTGCACATACTGGCTTTGTGGGAGCCTAGTCTGTTTGGATGCTTACCTTACTAGACCTGGATGGAGTGGGGAGGACCTTGGACTTCCCACAGGGCAGGGAACCCTGACTGCTCTTTGGACTGGAGATGGAGGGGGATTGGGGGAGGGGGAGGGAAATGGGAGGAGGGGAGGAAGTGGAAATTTTTAAGTAAAAATAAAAATTAAAAAAATCAACACTTCTAAAATAATGAGAAAAATTTTAATTAAAACCCTATTTTTAGATGTTTGTATATGGGAGGTGATAAAGATATGTAGGATAGAGCCTGTCACATGATAAAATTATTTCAAGCAATGAATCTTTCACTTATAAGACATTATCACCTAAATTAGGTCTTACCTGATGGCCTTTCTTGATAATCTATCCGTTCCCCTCGCCAATATTCGAGAGGTTTCAAACGTATTCTCTTTGTTCTACGAACATTTGGTGAATTGGAGGGCAGTACTGTCAAAGTTCAAAAATTCAAAAATTGAGCAAATATAGTAAAGATGCATACCAACTCTTAGAACATGATGTTTCAATGAGACAAAATCCCCAAATTTTTAGATGCTTGTGCAAATAAAAGTACATGAACCTCTAGATTGGCCAAGAAATAAAAGTTTGATAATACCCACATGTGAGACTGAACAATGCTACATTCCATATATTAAATAGAATTTGTTATAATTTGAGATTCCATTAGTTTATGACTGACACTAACCGGTAGAACCACTTCAACCAGGGACGCCCCACCACCACAGTCACAATACTCGGCGAGGTTCTAGGTGAGTGAACTTGATGTTCCTTCTTGCTCCCCATTTCAGTCTCTCTAGACCAGACTTCAGACATGCTGCAGCCTGTCCATCTCAGTAAAACCTCCCAGACCATGTCCAAGTCCTCGGGACTCAGTCTCTTCGTGCAGAGTCCTTCCTTACCACATCTCTCAGCCTCTCCTTCTATCCATTCCTTTGTGACTTCTCACTGAACCAAAGAACTACCAGGGACCCCCACAGTCACCACACTTAACTACCAGGGACTACAAAGAAATCAGGCTTAGCTAGGACCCAGAATGGGCAATAGCAACCAAGACAAAAAGGTATCTATGCCAAGAATCGCTTCAAAAGTCATTAACTTCCTAGATCCCAAGACCAAAAAAACCAAACCAAACCATAACAAAAAAAAAAAAAAAAAAAGACATGAATAACCAAAACAGTAAAGGACAGTATATGCCTCTTTAAGAAGCCAGCAACCTTATTATAATAGCCATAGGAAAAGCATTTGAAACACAACAAAAGAACTTCAAAATGGCAACAAAGACCCTAATATAAAACCAGATACCCTGAATCTGATAGAGAACATGGAAAATAAGCTTGAACTCATTGGCATAGGAAGACTTTCTGAACAAAACACCAAAAGCAGAGGAAGTAAGACTATGGTGGTTTAAATGAGAATGGCCCTAAAAGGGTCATTTATTTGAATGTTTGATTGCCAGTTGTTGAACTGTTCAGAAAGGATTAAAAGATGTGACCTTGTTAGAGGAACTGTGTCACTGGGAGTGCACTTTAGGTTTTAAAATTCCATACCAGGCTGTCTTGGCACTCTGCCTAGAGACTATGGATCAGGATGTAAGTCCTTGGCTACTGCTCCAGTACAATTCCTGCCTGCCTACTGCCATGCTCTCCAACCTAGTGAAAACTGACTATTCCTTTGATATTGTAAGCAAGCCCCCAAATAAATGCTTCCTTTTATAAGTTGCTTTGGTCATGGTGTTTCATCACATCAACAGAAAAATAACTAAGTCGGAGACCAACAATAAATGACTTCTCATGAAACTGAAAAGCTTCTGTATGGCATAGGACAACATAATTTGAACACAGCAGTAGTCAATAGAACGGAAAAAAACTTTACAAATTATGCACCTTAGAGTTCATATCTAGAATATATTAAAAAATAAAAACTGAGCATCAAGAAAACAAATTAACCTAAATTTAAAAATGGAGTATACAACTAAACAGTGCTGTGGGGCAATGATCTTGTGCCCTGTAAAGATTTCTCAGTTGTATTGCTTTAATAAAATGCTAATTGGCCAGTAGCCAGGCAAGAAGTATAGGCAGAGCAATGAGAACAGGAGAATTCTGGGAAAAGGAAAGACTCAGTCTGCAGGTGTCACCCAGACACAGAGGAAGCAAGATGAGAATGCCTCATTGATAAAAGGTACCAAGCCACATGGCTAACACAGACAAGAATTATAGGTTAATGTAGGCTGTAAGAGTTAATAAGAAGCCTGAGCTAATAGGCCAACCAGTTTATAATTAATGTAGACCTCTGTGTGTTTCTTTGGGCCAAACAGCTATGGGATGGGGAGGAACAGAAACCTCTGTCAACAAAACAGAGTTCTCAAAAGATAAAACAAAAATAGCTGAGCAATACTTTTAAAAAGGTCAACATCCTGGGGGCTGGAGAGATGGCTCAGTGGTTAAGAGAATTGCCTGCTCTTCCAAAGGTCCTGAGTTCAATTCCCAGCAACCACATGGTGGCTCACAACCATCCGTAATGGGGTCTGGTGCCCTCTTCTGGCCTGCAGGCATACACGCAGATAGAACACTGTATACATAATAAATAAATAAATAAAATATAAAAAAAAAAAGGTCAACATCCTTAACAATCAAGGAAGTATAAATTAAAATTATCTTGAGATTTCATAATACACTATGAAATGCTGAGATTTAAACAAGTAATACTAATCTGGATGTATTTTCCCTGTTAAAAAAATTAAGTTATATTTATAGAGAGATTCAATAATGCCATTTTCTTCAATGGGAATAATGTAAGAATAAATTATTTACCTAATTTGTGATGTATATTACTATCTGGTAGTACATTAGAACTTCTTATTCTTAAATCTGAAAAATACAAAAGATAGTATTATAAACAATACAACAATGCCTGCTAATTCTATATCGATTTAAAGTGTTTTCTAATCAACTTGTACTAAGTATTATAAATAAGATTTAAACCTGAAAATATAATTTATACTTTCTCTTTTCATTGAAAAACAACACAAACTAAGGAAAAAACAGTACAAAATCTCTTTACTCTTTGATACAATAAACATATTTAAAGAGCACAACCATTAAAATTAACAAAAAAACAAATATTATCTATTATCCATGAATGGCAAATAAGCCACTAGCAAATAAAAAGGCATGGCATAATGGTGAGTAAATAATTTCAATATTACCTACAATCACCCACAACTTTCTTCTTAACGTTCTAATAGTAAAATCACTCCCAGGTTCTTAATTTAGCAACATTCTAAAACATCATCGATTTGTCATCAATTTTTTTCCACATTGTATACACATGTGATCTTTATTAAGAAATAAAATTAAAATATTGTATGGGGGCCCAAATTGGTCAGTCCATCTAGTCTACTCTGCACCCCCACTCCCAATCCTCAGATCTATCCTTAATCCTAGATCAGTGCCCAGGCCTAATTTTCTGAGCCCCCATCCTCAGTCTCATGCTCTCTTCAACCTCTAGGCTTGGGCCAGGATGCACATTCTGTGTCTGTGTACTATCTCAGCATCCTCTGTGTCCCTAATACTTCAATTCACCCGTACCATATCCAACACTCACATGCTAAGCTCTGTCTTAGCCTGTGTCTTTATCAGATGCAAAACCAATGAAAAAAGTCCATATGTCCACATTTTATCACAAAAGAAAAATATTAAAAATCAGAGTATGTTCCCTCTAAATGTACCAACCCATAGAAGTTCTCTAAAGAAAATTATTGAAATGAACTCCAGGATACCTTGTTCAAGAACTGCCATAAACTTTAAAGAATTCAAGAGAGTTTAAAGAAGAAACAGCTCAATGAACTTAAAGAAAATAAATGCCTAACTGATGCCCAAGAAAACACGAACATGAGGCTGATGAAAATGATAAAAAACACCCCAGAATTCAAAATTCAATAAAGAGATGTAGACTGAAAAAAACTCAAAATGAAACAAAAGTGAATAAAAGAGAAAAAAAAGAAAAACCTTAATAATCCTACAAGAAAACTTAGGAGAATATCAGGACTCAAAGATAAAGCAGAAGAATAAGACCTTACAAGAAAAGAATATGAAATTTTAAAAAAAAAAAACCCTACAAAAATGAAACATGTAGAAACCATGGAACACTATGAAAAGAGAAATTATAGACAGAGATGAGGAGCAAGAATCCCAAGTCAATGGAATAGACCAGGATCTTTAACAAGATAATAAAATGAAATGTCCCCAAATTAAGGAAAACATAACCATACAGATACATAGTTAAAACACTAAGTATGCAGAACAAAGAAAGAATATTTAAAGCCACGTGAGGGAAAAAAAAAACACTTCACATAAAGAAAACTAGAAGTTCTAAGAGATCATGGGTGACAACCTAGACTACAGTACCCAACAAAACTATCAATCCTAGTAGAAGAAGAAAAAATACTCCATAATATTAAAAGGCTAAAAGAATTCACATCTACCAAACCAGCTCTAAAGAGAATACTGGAAGCAACACTTTTTTTTTTTTTTTTTGGTTTTTTCGAGACAGGTTTCTCTGTAGCTTTGGAGTTTGGAGTCTGTCCTGGAACTAGCTCTTGTAGGTTGGGTTCAAACTCACAGAGATCCGCCTGCCTCTGCCTCCTGAGTGCTGGGATTAAAGGTGTGCATGATCACCGCCTGGCCAACACTTCTATTTCTAAACAGAAAAATACAAGAGACCATAGAAATATATATAGAGAGAAATATAAAGAATATAAAAAATATAGAAATATAAGAGACTAGAAAAAAACAAAACAAATGGAACTATAATTAGTGAAATAAAAGTACAACTAAAAACACAAACGGAGAAGAAAAAGAAGAATGCAATCACCACAAACCATTAAATACTTATGATCTCAACTCTACAATCAAAAGACAGATCAGTTGACTGGATCAAAACACAAAATTCATCTTTCTGCTTGCTAGATGAAACTTGACTTATCTTTAAAGATAGGCACCAATGAAAGTAAGTGAAAAAAGGTATTCCAATCAAATGCAACCAGAAAGCAAGAAAGTCTTGCTAACTTACTATTTGATTAAATAGGCTTCAAGCTAAAACTAATCAGAATAAGGAAAAATGCATCATTCTAATCAAGTGAATTAATCAAGAAGACATCTCTATCCTAAACACACATGCACCAAACTCTGGAATGCACAATTTCATAAAAGTGAACTACTGACATGAAAAAAAAATCAAATTAACATCAACCTATTAATACTATGCAATTTCAATATCCTACTTTCTTCAATTGGCGGGTCATCTGAACAAAAAATAAACAGAAATATCAGAATTAACTGACCACTGAACTTAACAGATATCTACAGATTACTCTATCCAAACACAAAGAATATATATCTACTCAGCAGCACATGTAAAGTTCTCTAAAAGAGATATCCTGAAGAATTCTTACGAATTCAGAAAGATTGAAATAACTCTGTAGAGCCAATCTGACCATGATAAAATAAAAAACTTAAAACAACAAACAAATCTCCAGTAAGGATACAAACTCATGGTGAATAAAAAACTCATAACTGAATGATTAATGAGTCAAAGAAGAAATCTAGAAAGAAGGGGGAAAATCTTCCTGGAACTAAATGAAAATGAAAGCATAACATAATAAAACTCCTGGGACATGAGGGAAATGTGTAAGTGCTTACATTTTGAAATCAATAAAAGCACAAATAGCTTAATAATGCAACTCAAAAAGATAAACCAGAACAAATCAAATCAATTTTAATGTCAATTAAAGCAGAAATTAATTAAATAGAAGCAAAGAAAAGAATACAAAGAATTAACAAATATAGGAGATGGATCTCTGAGGAGATAAGATTGGCAGACCACTGATCCAACTAGCCAAAAGAAAGGATGCAAATTAACAGAGAAACATATCAGATACCAGAGATATTAAGAATAAGTGAATACTTTAAAAATACTCCATTAAGTTGGAAAATCTAAAAGAAATGAACAAATTTCTAGATTTATCCAAATTACAAAGGGGAGGGAATTATGTAATGATACTTCAACTTTTTTAAGTGCCCCCCCCCCCAAAAAAAAACCTCAGCAACAGTTTCATTTCCTTCTTGAATTTCTGCTGGCCAGAGTGACTTGCTATACTAATTGAACACACAAAAATTACTTTCTGAGACTAATGTTATTACATCCAAAATCCTAACAAGATATATAAATTCCACAAGGGGGTCAAACTTTGACGAAGACAATAATGCTATCAACTACCCTAGATTGTCATGCTTTCAGAAAACCCGAGACAGCCACATGAATGGGCAGTACAGAGAGAAAGATTCTGAGACAGCTCAGTGTGCTGTCTATTTGAGATGGGTGCCAAATACAGAAATGAGGAACTCATTTTGAAGATATAGTTCAATTAAACTTCAGAAATTGCAGGTAAATACCTTGTATCTAACTATCATATCATAAATGTATCTTCCTAAGAACTGCCTAGACAAATTGCCCCATGTAAAATAAATCAATAGCTGTATTAAGCTATTGAGTTTTAAGATAGCAATGAAGCAATAAGGTTGGAATATTTCATGTTCATGAGCTACTTATATTGACTATATATATACATTTTCCTGAAAAGTTGGTTCACGCTTTGAGAAAACGAAATATTGTTTAAAATCTACTAAATAAAACATAGAATTGTTAATTTGGGGGAAAAAAACTCTAGTGTCTATAAAACTGAATTGCCCTGTACTAAATAAATCTGTGGAGATCAAAAGCAGATGAGTGTTTTCCCAGGCCTGAGAAGAAGAGACAAGAAGATGGCTGGTGAAGGATATGGCACTGGGGCAGGGCCAGGGCAATGACAAAATATTCTAAAGTTGGCTACAATGATGACTACATACTAAGCTAATTATGACATGTGAAGTTTTCCTCCAAAATCAAGCTGTTATCACCTCCGCTCCAATCCAATTTACCATGTAATCTGCATGTGAGTAGATGCTTTATCTTTGCTGAAAAAATTCCCACAGCAGTGGACCTTGAAGGCGTCTGGTAGATAGATAACTGAATGCATGAGAATAATGGGAATGAGGTTTCCTACTGTTTGAGAAAGGGCTTATACCAACAGAAAAGAGAGTTCTGTACTGTGCTGGAACTGGAGGTATTGAGATAAATCTGTGGTTTCTAGATATAAATATAGATAGTTGCTTGCTGGATAGTTTTTGTCAACTTGACACAGGCTAAGGTCATCTGGGAAGAAGAAATCTGAATCAAGAAAATGCCTGCATAAGATTGGCTTGTAGGCAAGTCTGCAGAGCATTCTGATTAATATGGGAGGGCCTCTGCATCAGCTCCTGCCTCCAGGTCTTCATCCTGTTCGAATTCCTGTCCTAACTTCCCTCTGGGATAAACTATGATTGGAACTATATGTTGAAATATACTCTTTCCTCCGCAAGTTGCTATTGGTCATGGTGTTTTATCACATCAGCAAAACCCTAAGTTAGATGGCACTATATTACATACAGTCTGTCTCAGAGTATCAGTCTCTCTCCCTCCATCGTGTGTGTGTGTGTGTGTGTGTGTGTGTGTGTGTGTGTTCCTATCCTACCCAGGGGAAAAAAAAACCCTAGAATCAAAGGTATGTCAATAATAACACTTGTCTTGGATTCTAAATGCCATGGTACATCAATAAGAATCAGGTATTTTTCAAAGCAATTATTGATTGCAGAATTAAAAGTACATTTTATGGAACAAATGATGTCCCCCAACTCCCAAAAAGGCAATATTCCAAAAATGACAGATTCATGACAAAGAAGGAGTCAGTTAAAATAACAGCGAATGATGAGATCTATCACTGTTTGAGTTTTAGAAGAAACGATAGTTAAAAACTATCACCACAGAGAAAAAACTAAATATTTTTTAAAGGATGATGCATCTGGACCATTTCAACAAATTTCCAACTATAAAGCAGTAATCTCAGGAGTACATCCACATTTACTATTACTGAAAATTTAAATAAACACAGAATATTTTACTGTATATTCATAGTGCCATAGAAAGCAAGATAGTAGAAAACAGTAACTTACCCGAACTCTCCTGATCCTTTTCATCACCCATGTCAGAATTATTGCTTCTAGACATTACATGATCCTTGAACCTGGAAGGTCCACTTAAGAACAAAATAAACCATAAAAGTTGTGCTTTTATAACTATGATCATGTCTTAAAACTGCCATCAGTGTCTTTCCTATGAAACTAAAAGTGATACAATAGGTCATCAAGAATGTGTTTCCATGCATCATGAAGCAAGAACTGCGATTTGATCCCATAGAGTCAAATCTGATAAATACAAATTTATATAAATGAGAGAGAGAGAGAGAGAGAGAGAGAGAGAGAGAGAGAGAGAGAGAGAGAGAGGGAGGAAGACAGAGACAGAGAGATTGACTGATTAAGTAGCTCAGGCCCTGGGCCTCCTTACTGTAGCCTAAACTGGTCTAGAATTTGCAATCCTCCTGTCTCAGCCTCTTGAGTGTTTGGATTATAGGCATTATCACCAAGCTCAGCTCAAATATTTAAAGTTAATTCATGAATGAATCACTTATAAATTTAGTAAAGTCCAATAACAACATTCTTTCAGACAAATAAGAGAAATCAGCAAACATACCTTAATTTTAAAAGAAATCATCTACAAAAAATGAAATTAAACATGTAGCCCAAAAATCATCATAGTTGACTCAAGCTATGGTACTCCCGGGTTCCTTTTCTCCTCCAAGTCCTAATCACAACCGCTCAAGCAGTAAAGAACCCATAGTACTCCCTTCAAAGGTTAAGGTTTGTTCTCATTTACTAGTCTTGTATTTTTCTTTTAAGGTTTTAACAGTTCAGAGCTAAAACAAGCAGGTTAATCTCACTTGTTTAATGTTAGTGGATATTTTAATAACATATCCACAAATTCTGTGACAATCTTCAAAAGATAAAGTCCCATTTCCCTTTTCCTGATTGTGGTCTGGACTTGTGATGACTTGTTTCTAATGAACAGAAAACTATAACCGTGAGTATAGAACTCCAGAAGGTAAGTAACTGAAAAGGCATTTGATACTATCTTCTCTCAGATAATTTGTTTTGTAGGAAGTCAGCTGCCACATTACAAGAAACAAAGGCCAACTACCAAAAGACAGCAAAGCAACCTTCAACCAACAGTCATGAGACATAAATGGATCCTCTAGTTGTAGTCAAGTCATCAAAGGGATAGAAAAGAAAAAGACACCTCCAAGGCCAAAACAGCTAGCTAAGCCTTGCCCAGATTTCTGGCCCCACAGAGAGTAAATAGCAAAAATAAATTATGTTTGGAAATAACATAGAAATGGATAACTAGTACAGTGAGTAACTTCTATTTTCACTACACTATATACACACCTTTCTTGCCAAATTGAATTTTTAGACTCCTCTGCATTGGAATTAGACTTCATTGATGATTTACGTGTATATTCCCCAGTATGAGACTTTAAATGAACATTCTGTGAAGTCATAACACTGTTTTGATACTTAGAGCCTCCTGTAGGTCTATGGGGGAAAAGAAAAGGTTAAAATTATTTTTCAAAAGTTCTTTCTTCTAGAAACAATATACAAATGTTTGTACAAGCAATATAAAATTAGCTACAGCAAGCATAAGTTCATCATGTTCAGACCTTAAAAAGATTTACAACTAGGTTCACAAAGGTATCTGATCTACCAAGACTCCCAATTAAAAAGAAATAAAAGTAGAGAAAACAGTACAAACCTGGCCTGAGAATTAGAAAGAGTGACGATGAGTGGCACTGACTCTAATAGTCGATGGCATCTACTGTACAACTACATACCGATCGTGCCCAGTTTTACAATAAGGAAACAAGTTCAGAGTGGTACTATTCCTCGGTGTCATCCAGCAAATTGCAGAGCCTAGATTTAATAACAACTCTGACCAAGTCCTGTATGCTTATTCCCCTTCTGAGTACTGAATAACAGACAAATTACTAAATTCTCAATGGGGAAAAGAAAAAAAGTTATATTGTAAATACAACAGAAATTACCCAGAAATATCAAGACTTTTCTTCTGAGTTGGGTCTGCCTCGTTTTCCAATGGCTCACTCTGGGAACCAGAAATTTCATCATGACTAACACTTCTTCTAGAACCCTTAGTGTTTAAAGACTTCTGTACTCTTGAGCTGCTCTCTGTCTTCCGTCTTTTTGATGGAGAAGGTTTTTTCCCAGTATTCTTAGATAACTGACTTTTCCTAGTCCGCTTTTTTCCATTGTGATGAACCATTGACAATTTACTTTCTCTTGAAAAGCTTCTATCAACAGAACCTGAAAGATGCAATGACAACTTCAAATAGCATGTTTGTTCAAATGAAAAGATCAATGTCATTATATTTACATATAAATGCACATACCAATTTCATAAGCTAAATTTGGTTTCACATAAAAAAATCTTATATTTTTTTCAGTTGTATTTATAGGACATGTACTAGATTTATTTGTTTTTTTTTTTAATTTATATATTATGTATACAATGTTTTGCCTGTATGTGTCCCTGCAGGCCAGGAGTTGGCACCAGATTTTTTTTTTATTACAGGTGGTTGTGAGCCACCATGTGGTTGCTGGGAATTGAACTCAGGACCTTTGGAAAAACAATCTGTGCTCTTAACCGCTGAGCCATCTCTCCAGCCCCGATGTACTAGATTTATTAAATTCACCACAAACTTCCTTAGTAATTTTGTCTCTGGCTCTACCCATTACTCACCTGACCATCTGTAATGATAAAGGTCAATTTAATAGAATCTAAATCTCCCAGTAAATGGGTCTCTGGGTATGCCTACAAGGAGGTTTCATGGATTGTGTTAACTAAAGTGAGAAGACCAACCCGCACACATGTGGGTGGCACCATTCCTCAGCTGCCATCTTGGATCCTGGATGGCACAGGTAAAGAGAGGGCGCTGTTCTCTGTTTCCTGAGCATGGAGGCAATATAAGCAGCTAGCCTCCTGACGCCGTACCTTAGCTTCCAGAACTGTAAGGCAAAATAAACCCTTTCTCTCTGAAGCTGCTTTTGTCAGAGTAGTTTGTCACACCAACCGAAAGTTGCTAAGACATCATCCGTAAGATCTGAGTGTTTGTTGTAATTCCAAACGATCATTTTATCATCTTTCTTTGTAAAAGCCTATCCAGTCATAGCATTTTATACTAAAGTAGTGCTCAATTCTATCATCCCCTGACATCTCTTTCTTATCTTTATCTTTCATCTGATTTTTAAACATCTATCATTACATGGATTATTTTACCTATAGTGTCTTCCCTCATAGAATGTAGTCTTCTTAAGTACAAGGACTTCTGAGTTTGGATATGTTTGTCCACAGCACACTGTGTAACTTTATACTTCCTGACAATATTTCTGTTGGTAAACCATTTTAACCTTGTCTTTATAACATATTCCTATAGAATGGGAATAGTCACATATAATCCCAGAAAGAATGACTGTAGAGCCCTTTCAACAAAGATAATCTAAACAAAAATACTTACCTTCCTCTGGTTTTACCAGCCACCACTCAGATGGACAACAAGAAATTCTACCACTTCTGACAATCTTTTGCTCTTGTTTGTCCTTGGAACCACCAGAAAAACTTTTCTTCCTGGATTTTTCCATATCTTTTTGGATGCTATGCTTTTTATTTTCTAATGTAAAGAAAAATTATAAAACTATTCAAAACATCAGTTTTCAAAGTTCACAACAGACTTAAAAAAAATAAAACTCAATTACAGAAACATCTTACGTTTATCCCATGGGCTAGTTTCACATACATGTCTTTAAAAAAAAAACCATGTTTTCAAGCAGATCTCTGATTTTCTGTCAATTAAATGTTAAATACTTTACACTGTTAGTCATAAACTAAAAGAGAAATATGCATGTATGTACTTTCATTCAAGTGCCTAAGTATGGAAACCAAAGGACAACCTTAGATGCCATCTCTTCTTATTTATTTATTTTTATTTTATTTTATCTTTTATTGAGAGAGTTACTGCCTAGAACTCAACCATTAGGCTATGCTTACTGGCCATCAACCCTTTCTCTGCCTCCCTAGTCCTGGCATTACAAAAGTGTAAAACCACAATAGTTATATTTTTCTAACTTGGGTTTTGGCGATCAAAATCAAGTTATTCTGCTTGAAAGATGAGGGTTTTTTTTTAATTTATTTATTTACTTATTATGTACACAATATTCTGTCTGCATTATGCCTGTAGGCCAGAAGAGGGCACCAGACATCATTACAGATGGTTGTGAGCCATCATGTGGTTGCCGGGAATTGAACTCAGGACCTTTGGAAGAGCAGGCAATGCTCTTAACCTCTGAGCCATCTCTCCAGCCCCCTTGAAAGATGAGTTTTGTGCCATCTCCCTAGTCTGAGTATCTTTTGAAAAACAAAATAGTTCCTTTGTACTTACCACTATACAAAATAAAACAGTTAATTACTGACTTACCTTTCAATAGTTTTGTAATCTAATTTTGAAAAAAGAAATTTAAAGATTAAGTATGATTAAATTATAAACCTTGAAATGAGATTACTTTGGATTAACCCTACCAGCTCATGTATCCATAAAACTTCTGATCAAACAAAACTTGGGATGACAGCAGGCAAAGTTAGAAATCAGAGATAGAAGAAAGCAAGCATTGTTAGCTTTGATGGCAGAGAAGGACCATCAGTCAAAGATGATGGGTAGCTCAACAGGATGGAAAGGTAAGGAACAGAACTCTTACATACACACCAGAAGCAGAGCTTAACAAAGATAATTTTTTCCGTCCTATGAAACTTCTGACTTAAAAATTATATAAGACTGAAAAAAAATTTAAGTGTGTTGTTTAGTCTACTGTGTGGCAATTTGTAACAACAATGGAAAAATCACAATCAGTATAGCAACACATCAGAACATCATATTCATTAACCAGTCTTTACTGAAAATATTTATGAAGATATAAAGATTTATGGCCATATTGGATAGAGACTTATTTTCTCTTCTACTTTCATCCTATACACATATGTATCTGTCAATCTACATACACACACACACACACACACACACACAATACGTTAGCAGGGGAAAGCGTTTCATTAACTTGTTTATAGTCTTTCACTTCTTCATGTGTGTTTCTGTCATGGGATCTATTTAAATAAAAAGAGAGTGACTCTGCACTGAACTAAACCTAGAGAGAATGTCAAAAAGAACCCCCAAAAGGCTTCTGAATCTTTGTAGGCAGCTTTACTTTGCCTATCTCCCAAAGCTAAGCAACTATAAAATAACGAAAGAATACTCATACTTTGAATTTCTATTAACACTTACCAACAGGGGATATCTGCTTCTTGGGAATAGGTTTATTTCTTGCCTCTTCACAATCTTCCATATTTCTTTTTGAATTTAGTTGTAACTTGTCAGTATTTGACATATTCCTCTTTTTCTTTTTACCCTGTCCCATATCAAGTTGCTCTTCAACTACTTTAGGCTTTGATACTCTTTGCTTCTTCTGTCTTATAGTCCTTTTGCTTTCAGATGTTTTTTTGGCATTCTCAGAATGTATTTTATTTTCTGTAGAACTATAATCACTTTTCAAGTCATCTATATAACGAGTCCCCAGGATTTTTTCAACAGAGGGCTGAGAGTTCTCTATTGGGGAAGCCTTATGAAACTGTGTGTCATGTATCAAAGACGTAGCTGACACACTATGAGGTTTTTCTCCCGGTTTCTTATCTTTAGCAGCTACAATGTTTTCAGGAGATGGCAAGTGGTGGCTCTGATGTCTGTCTTTTCTTGGAATTTTCACCCAAGGTTGACTTTCAAAACTTCTCCCCGATTCTTCAATAATAAATTCATCTTCTAACAATGTCCTGGCCTTTGGAGATGAGTGAGATGAAATTGCTGCTGTGTGCCTAACACTGGAACTGAAACAAAACATGATTTTAACAGTTAAAGTAGCTGAAGTTTCATCTTTGTTTAGTGAATAAAATACTCTATACAGGAAATGCAATCACTTCTCCTTGATTTTCTCTTAATTTTAATCTCCATTTTATAATATTAAGAGCATAGAAATTTAAAGTTCGTCATTTACTTTGATGCCCCTAAATCAAAAAACACACTAAAACCTTGAAATTCACAACTGTATAATTACAACCCAAACGTATTTACTTACAATAGAAAGTGCATGCCATATCTATATGTTTGATGAAACTATTTGTACAGATATCTCCAATTCTTCATATCTAAAACATTAGCAATATTCAATATAATAAACCATCATATCTAATATTTTAAGAGAACTGATCTTGAACGGTTTATCTTTTTTATATCTGATAGAACTCCACTCATAATAGCACCAAATACACAGATGTTAAGTGAAAGTAATATTATTCATATAAATGAACTATAACATAAAATTTCATCTTAAGTTCCAATATCTCATGCTTATTTTCACACATATATCAATATCATAATTACAGTTCAGAACTAAGTTGTCTAGGGTACCACAGGCACAAGAAATCTAGTGCTATATAAAAGAAACATGATTCTTATTAAAAGCAGACAATGCCACACAATTTGTTGTTACGAGGTCAAATAATGTTATCCTGCTACAGCCTTCTTTCCCCACACAGCTAACCCTAAATTTATTTAGTTAAGGAAGCAATATCATCTTTGTATATACTCAGTTATAAAAGGATTACAAACTTGCTAAAATATTCATAAAAGGACACATTTGTACATCTTAGGCAATTCACACATTTATTGATTGTTCTGGTTGGTGATTCTGTTTTGTTTTTTATTTGTTGTTTGTAGTAGAAGAGAGAGAGACAGAGACAGAGACCATAGATTGTTCTAAGTGGGATATCTGTATGACATTCCTTTCTCTGTGGAAGTGAAAAGAATGTAAGAGCCAAAGGCAGCAGATGGCTACAAGGAAACAACACCTTCCAGGCAGGTGACAGCATACACAAGACCTGTGCAAACTCAAGCCAGTCAAGGTAGGCACAAAGGCCCTAACCAAGGAGCTACTGTCAACTCATAGCTGCTGGCAGAGAGACACTTGGTTTCCTGGCCCTAGTAAGCAAACTATGCTCCAGTGGGAAGGTGGCGCATGTAAGAATACATGTGCAGCACAGAATGGACTTGACAAGTGCTAAGTAGGAGGAGGCCACAAAGCTGCTTGGGTAAGGAAGGAAAGAAAGGCAGGGTCTAGAAAGAGTTTGAAGCGTTGTAAAGATGAGACATATGAATAAATGATCAAAACACGTTGTACAAAATTCTAATTAAAGAATTTATAATTCAACAAAAAGAAAATAAAAAGATTTCTATATTAAATAACAGAACACCCAGATACAGTTCACAGAAAGAGACAGAAGAAATGTCCCAAAGGACAGTTTTGTAATAACTTTACCTGGATTCACTTTTCCTCTTGACAGTTTCTAAATACAATGTTGAAAAACTCTTTCTAGATTGTGGTTGAATTTCATAGGTCAAATCTTGTGCTCTTTTCTGAGATGTTTCTGATGTCCCTTCTTGTACTTCTGATACTTCTAATACATTGTTCTCTACTTCTGCTTTGTTCAAACTATCTTTACCTTCAAAGTTTAACCTGGAAGGTTAAAACAGTAAAACAAATCTCCATAAGTAAATTACACTTATTACAAATGTCTCCAAATAACAAAGTATCTTAAATAACCTATTTTTTGTATCTTAAAGGCAAAAAGAAAGCTCCCAGAACTGGAACTGGGTTTATAATTCATCCATACTCTGCTATTCTAGAAAGGACCTAATACTGACCCTTGCAATCGTACATAATATGCAGGAAATATAAATTGTTTCTTTCAAGAAGTTAAAGATAATGGGGTGGGGAGAATATAAGCAATGTATAATGATAAATAAAAATGTTAATGGAAATTATTTTGTATGATAACTAAAAAAGTTAAGTAAATCAAAGAAAACTAATTATCACAAAGAATACTTTGTCTTATTGCATGATATAAAAGGATGCACATGCCAAAACACGCACATGGACATTGGAGGACAACTTTGCATGACGTATAAGGATGCACATGCCAAATCATGCATGTGGGCGCTGGAGGATAACTTAGCATGATACATAAGGATGCGAAGGCCACAGCAAGCACATGGGTTTTGGAGGACAACTTTGTGGAGTTAGATTTCTCTTCTATCTTTATTTGGTTTTCAGAGATTGAACTCTGCTTAGCAGACCTGTACACCAGGTGCCTTAATTTGCTGAGCCATCTCAACAGCCCCACAAAGAAAGTATTTTCCACAGACTATAGAAAAGTTAAACTCCAAATTTCTTTGAAGTATACTTTAATGCTTTCCTTACTACTAATTAAAAACTAAAGCTAAGCAAAAAGCATTTGCTCTTTTCTCATGCTATTCCTTAACTCATTTATTCAAACCTACATAAAAGGCTAAATTAACATTGCAATATTAGGATAAAATTAAGCAGAATTATTATTACTTAAACAGAAATTACCTTTTCCTGATTTTATGAGAAATGTCTGTATATGAAGATTTAGTATCTATTGAATTTCTTAAGTTGGAAGCCCCTCTCTTTTGGCTAAGAGATGAAATAACATTCTGCGATTCAGACATTTTTTCATACAAAGGAACAACAGGGGAGCCACCAGGTAAGTAAAGGTGATCCTTGGTGGCACTGCGGGATCCATTTGTGTTTTTACTTGACATGTTGTTTGAGTTCGCTGGACTTTCAGAAACATCAGAAGTCAGAATTTTCTGATGAACTTCATTAGCCTGAACTAAAAGAAAAGTATATGATGACAGCTCTCAGTAGCTGAAAACAGTATTTAAATTAAACGTACTTTTAAAAATCAACCACAATTAAAATAAAAAGCTTTCAGAAGACAAAGTTTATTAAGCTTAGAATCAGAGGCTTATAATTAAAATACCTATGTCTTAGGACATTCTGATTTACCAGATTAATGAAGTGAAACATGTACTTGATTCACACCATCTGAGGAAACACTGAAATCCTCAAACACAGAAACTCCAAAATTTATGCCTAAAGTCTTGAGATACAAACTTTGAATAGCACAAAGTTTAAATACAAAGAAGTTAGAGAAATTATGAGATTCTGTTATGCACAGACTAAAAGCAAGTAAGTTAATTTGGCTAGACAAACATACACACATATATAACAGGCATACATAAAACAAGTGCATACATGTATCTATATACGTATATAGAGAGAATATACATACATGCTTATATAAAATCACCTTCAGTCTTCAAATGTCAAAGAAAAATTACTAGCTAGTATTCATATTAACTCATTGCTCTTAAATGCAAAGATTTAAGAATTTAAATACAACAAAAAAAGGCTTTTGGTTCAGTGGTAAGATGTCATTCATTTCTTCCTCTTAATGTAACTAAATTCCTTAGAAATAATCAACCAACTATAATAGGCCTCTGAAAACTGAGCCAAACTAGGGTACCTACCTAGTAAACTGACGACTTAAGGAACAATTCACTGTGTAGCCTCTTGGGCCTCCTGTTCGCTTCCCATTTGTCCCTGGACTAGGCTCCTGAGCTGTCTGCAACCCAGAACCCACACTCTCTCAATAAGGTGAGGGAACACAGACTAGAGGGAGACTCCAACCCTTGCCATGGTGGCTCTGTTCTGCCTACAGTGGCAGTGCAGCAAAGAACTAGGTTGTACTAGGGGACAAGGGAAGTGTTATGGAAGAAAAGTCCTCATCAGATAATTAGCCTGCACACATTTCCCACCATACCTTAGTTATCCTTTCACATGCTATAGTGCCCTTCAAACTTTAGCATTTTTGAAGGGCATATATATGTATGTTTGTTAAGGAAGACAGAAATATAAATGATTATCAAAAAATTATTACAGAAAGCCCATTCTAGTTAGAATTTTAACAAAGAGAACAAAATTTATCATGAATATGTTCAACTATAGGAAAAAAGAGTTGTTTAATCAAAATATGAAACTAGGCAACTTACAGGTAAGAGTCACACATTCTACAATTAAAATAAAGTATTAAGTTCCATGGTTAAAAATATAATTTCAGCTATCATTGTGGCACAAACCTTTGGAAGAAAAGGCAAACTGAATTCCTACTTAGAAACCAGCCTGATAGCCATAGTGAGTTGTAGAGCTACATAGTATGATCCTGTCTCAACAACAACAACAACAGTAGTAGTAGTAGTAGTAGTAATAATAATAATAATAATAATAATTTCAGGACTGGCAAGATGGTTCAGGGAGTAGAGCTACTTACCAAGCAAGCCTGACAACCTGAGTTCAATCATGGGAACCTATGTGAATATGGAAGGAGACCCACCTCCACACAGTAATTCTCTGCCCTCAACATGCATGCCATGGCATGCAAATTAGAGTACACACATGAATGTGCAAACAATAATAAAAAAAATTAAATATATATCTTTATATTTTAAAGCCCAAAGTCTAGGGATCAGTTAGAAACATATATGACACAAAGGGCAACCATGTAACCATGTCACATACGTTTATATTTTTTAAATTTATGAGCACCAATAAAGGTATGGAAGAGTTCAAGCGTTACCACACCCCCCCCCCAAAAAATGATGGAAGCAATTACATTTTTCTTGTAAATCTTTGAGTTTATTAGCTCAAACAGAACAAACAGAATACTACTTTTCTAATTTGTAACAAGAATAAATGTAAAAAAACAAAACAAACAAAAAATCAGCACGTATCCCAGAATAAGGAAGAGAGGAAAGGGAAGAAAAATAAAGCCTGACCTCTAGCAATTACACCTAGTCTGACCTTGATCTTGTCACCTGGCACAATGTGTGCACCACCTTTGTCATCAGCTTTTTAATTGCCATGAGTCTACTACCAACCTGATCCAAGAGTGGCTTCACTTGGTTCTGCAATAACTTGTGGAGAAGCATCTTTCCTCCCTGAAGAAACTGGAACTGATCGTGAATGTGATGCCTGGCACTGAGCACAAAAGAAATACATTTGATATACTTTTAGTATGTTGTCAATTCTGATTAGATGGGGGTGGTTAGACAACAAAGCAGCTGGCAATGTATACTAAAGAACTACTGAACAGAGAGGAAATAAACAATCTATGGGCCATGATATAATATCTCTAAGAGTTAAAACACCAGAGTTAACACAAGCAACAAACAATTACAGTAACAAAAAAAGCAAGTTCATGAAAATGCATAATGATGTCATTAAGGTAAAGTTAAAAAATATAAAAGGAAGTATGTAACAATACAATATTTAGGAATTCACTCTGTAACAAAGTGTTAACACAGCATACCTAATCACTGAGAGGGCTCTCTGAAAGGACTAGATATTGCCAAGCATCTACAGACTGGATTTTACAATGCTTCTTCTTTAACAAGCGGTAAGGTTGAACCTGATATTGTAACTGGTCTTAACTATTTTACAAAACATGATTATGGTAAACATTTGTTTTGTTTCCTTCTGGGATTATACTTGATAATTGGGAATGTCCATGGAACCAGAACCCAATAATGGACTGTGTCAAAAGGCTTTCCCAGGGAGAAATAACATAAACATGATTGTCTCTCACTAATGGTACACTAAATGTTGTGAATGATAGGCAAATAAATAAAAATCCTTGGCTTTGAATCACACATACTCTAAGCCTAGAGTGTAATACTCTATTGACACAGTAAAAAAAAAACAAATGAGGAGAGAGATGGCTCAGAGGTTAGGAGCACTGGCTGCTCTTCCAGAGCTCATGAGTTCAATTCCTAGCAATCACATGGTGGCTCACAACCATCTATGATAAAATCTGGTGCTCTCCTCTGGTATGCAGGCATACATGCAGACAGAATGCTGTGCATTCAAAATAAATAAATAAATCTTTAAAAAAACAAATAGGTCAAAGTTCAAAAGTATTAAATTAAGAGTCAATGCAGAAAATAATAAATTCAGAAGAGCATAGATTAATTAATGAATGTGTATGCATATTACTCTTCAGACTTAACATTCATGGTTCATAGGATAATATGAGGCTGTACATGTGTATATATCTTGATCAAGATCATAGTTATAAAAATTTATCAAAATGTTCATTTAAATCAGGCAAGCTAGTGTACAGCTATAATCACAACACCTAGGAGACAGAGAATGGTCAGGAGTTCAAAGCCATCCTTGGATACACAGCAAGTTCAAAGTCAGACTAAGCTACATGAGCCCTTGTCTCAGAAATCTTTTTAAAGCTAAACACAATGGTACACATCTGTGATCCCAGCACTCAGTAAACTGAGGCAAGAGTCTCATGAGTATAAGCTCAAGTGAGACAGGCTCTCAACTTAGTTAGTAATTATAAATACATAATATATGCATACATACCAAAGCCAGAAAAAGAACCATCTGAACCTGGGAGAAATACTCCTCTCAGACAAAGAGAAGCAAGAGAGGAAAAACCTCCCTAAGTCAGCAAACAATAAAGAACATTTTTTTCCTCTCAAACGTGAGGAAAATTAGCAGCAGGTTATATACTGTGAAACCTGTCTTCATTATCTCTGAAAGCTATAAAACTATAATCTGTTTACATTTTATGCTTAACTAGCTATCACAGTAGGGTGTTGCTGAACTGCTATAACATACTTGATTCCACCTAGAAAAGGAACCCCAAAAGTTAAGTCCAATAAAAACATTTTAAGGCAGGAGAGGAGACCAATATTCATGACTATGGATGCAAGCATCTCAAACATTAAGCTAAATTTAAGTCAAAACAAAAAGTCGATTTGTTATACACACGTACAAAACTGTCAAAGTACAAATTTATTTCTTCAGACTTTAATGATCGAGTTCCCAGGAAATTTAAAAGTTGATTTTAATTTTCAAAAATCAATATAATTTCTCATATTATAAAAAGTCTCCCAAATTCTGAAAAATATGGCTGTCTACATTCCTTAAAACTAAAGGCAATCTATACAGGTACAGCAATCAGGATCATGAACTCAAGGTCAGCCTAGGTAGTATAGCTAAGATCCAGGTCAGCTTGTGGTAGAACACTGCTTATCAGTTTTTAATGAACTTTAATTTACTTCTATGATCTTTCTAATTAACATTATGCTTCCAAATAATATCTCTTGGGCCACTAGCTTCAAAACCTTTACCTCTAGGAGTGTGGCTCAGTGATCCAGCCCTGTGTTTGGCATGTGCCCCTGGGTTCAAACACATACTTAAAAAAATTCTACCTAAAACTGTTCTACTTTTGGATAATAAATCAACCTAACCTTTTAAGGCACATAACCAACCAGAAGCAGTTTTTTGTGGACAGTGACCAGTCCTATCAGTCTTCCAAAAACAACCATACTTGTTAATCTGATCAGGAACCTTAAAGCTACCCATTTCCCTCAAACTCTTAAGTATTAGTATAAAAGAAATTAAAAGACTTGCTATAATTTTATGGATTTTGTCCCAATTTTAAATACTAGAAATGTCAAAAAAAATTATAATAGCTCAAATTTGATAAAATTCAAGAGAAGCGGACGGGCAGTAGTGGCGTACGCCTTTAATCCCAGCACTTGGGAGGCAGAGGCAGGAGGATCTCTGAGTTCGAGACCAGCCTGGTCTACAAGAGCTAGTTCCAGGGCAGGCTCCAAAACCACAGAGAAACCCTGTCTCGAAATAAATAAATAAATAAATAAATAAATAAATAAATAAATAAATAAATAAATAAATAAATAAATATTCAAGAGAAGTATAGGATTCTCTTTAAAGAATCAGATAACTAAAATGTAAATAAGAACACTGTTCAACATTCATTACCGGACCAAACCTCCACCAGTTCTCCTGTTAGACTTACCTCTTTGCCTGCTGACTGACTGCGAGTATCTTTTGCCTTAGGTGTGAAAGAAAGCAATGACTCTGTAGAACCTGCAATTAAAACCATTGACAAGACTTAAAAAGTATTTAAAAAATAAAAAGTGGAATAAAACTTTTAAAATCTCAGCACTCAGGTGAAAGAGGCAGGCAGATCTCTGTGATTTCAAAGCTAGCCTCATCTACATACTGAGACCCTGTATGGAAGAAAGATTCTAACTGAACAATTAAAATGGCTCTATATCAGTGGCTTGCAACTTGTGAGTCATGTCAAATGGCCTTTTCATAGACCATTGGAAAACACAGACATTTATGACTCATAACAGCAGTAAAATTACAGTTATTAAGTAGCAACAAAATAATGCTATGGTTGGGGGTCACCACAACATGAGGAACCATATTAAAAGGTCACAACATTAGGAAGGTTGAGAACCACTGCTCTATATGACATGTGATGAACTATCAATTGACTCTTCAGAATACAATTAGCCTAAAGAAACAGAAATATCAATGTAGTAGTCAAATGTTCCTACAAATATCAGAAACTAAAAAGCAAACAAAATTCCTAATGAAAAGAAAATTCTGTGCTTTCAGTCTGTAGATGTGTTTTCCTCTGTCCCACTTCTTGTGCTGTCAGAATACCTGAAGCTGAATTAGGGGTGCAGCTCAGTAACAGAGTGCTTGCCTAACAGCCACAACACCCTGGGCTTCATACCCAGATCTGCAAAATAAATACAGGAAACTGAATGATTGAAAAAGCACAGAAATTTGGTATCTAGCAAGAGTCTTTATTTTATCCCAAGCAAGCAAGACACAGAGTTGACAAAAGTTCCCAAGGCCTTTTAAGGATAGCTTAAATTCATTCATGAGGACAGAAACATTACAATCTAATCACACCTCAAAAGTCACATCTCTGAACACTACAGCACTGGAAATCAATGTTCCAAGCCATCTTTTGGGAGATGACATTAAACCTCTCCACTCAGCTACTCATGCTCAGCCTCAGAACATATTTTGTCCTACCTAATTCATCACTTTGAAATAAACAAATGTAAATTACCAAAAGTACCTCAAACTCTTAATTATCCCTTACACTTTTTCCCATATAGAAATGCTTGGATCTCTAAGTATCTAATTTTGTGTTTTAAGCAGACTTTGGAATATTTACATATTCCAAAGACTTTTCTTGAGTATAAACACAAAATTATACTTACATTTCATATGCACATTATATACAAAGACTGGAGGTAATTTTGCACATAAAACAAAGTTTCATAGTAATTTCCATGCATGATATTTATATCCAAAGTCCTGGATTTCCAAGCATTTATGATTTTAGATTTTCGCAAAGGAAATATTTTCTTTTGTGCATTGTAACTGATCTATGGAATTTCAAATTTTAGGAATCTAGTGTAAATTAAAGACGACACATTACTGGAGCTATATCAGCAATATTCTATATTCCCCTCAATATACCAAAATGTACAAAGATTGGTTATGTATACTCAAAGTTATAAAGAAATTGCTCTATATACTTAAATGCTACATATCTGCTACATTAGACATTAGTGATAAATATCTATTTTCATCTACACCAACTCTGAAAGTCCATTTAGAAACGAAGCCTTACTTTGTTCATCAAAACAGTCTTGTAAGACTTCCAGCACATTCTGGCCTTGCTTTGCATGAATGTTGGGCGCTCTAATAAAAAAGAAAAGGTGAATATATCATTTCTGCAAGATGTTTGTTACTTATGTTATTGTCTGCTTGAAAGCCCATATAAAATGTTAACTTTAAATAGGAAAAAATATCTCTACTATTTTAACACAAGAAAAACACCTAGTAGTTTGAGTCCATCAAACACCTTATTTGTATGCAATATTAAGAGAAGTTATTTTATTATCTATATATATATCTACTCAAAGTTGAATATCTGTATCTGAAAATGGTTTGGACACTGCTATATTTCAATAGTAATTCCAGTTTTTAAAGAAAATAAATTGATTCTGAAATACTTTGCTTTTGTTTTGGGAACTAAGCCCAAGATTTCTAGCATTATACTACCATTGAACTACATTACAGCACTTAATGTTTCTTTAGTGAAGACTTTATAAACGCCAGTTTCAACACCTTCAAGTAACATTATCTTATCTGCAACTTTTCCAGTTCACTTTGGATTGAACAGCATTAATTTTTAATTAACCAGAAATTTATAAATGAATAGAAATAGCTTAAATTAAATATTGTGTTCATTTGATATTACCATATAGCTAGAACATATTTACTTTTTCTGGTTCTATGTCCCACTCATGTGTTTATGTTTTGACATGACTAATGTAATATGATTTTGTCTCAACTTTATTTTGTGTCTGCCTAGACACCTCTCAGCCTTCCCAACCTCCAATATCCACATCTACCTTGGCATCACTTTTGGGACTGTCATAACCCTGACTCTGGTCCAGATATATTTACTGAAATAAATGATCTTTATGGAAGTTTAAAAAATAAAACTAAAATAAACAAGAAAAAATATAAATCAAAATAACTGTCATGTAGTATCTGGAATAATATTGTTAAGCTTCAAATCCCTCACTAATTACCACACCGTACCCACCCCCAGGGACCCCTGAGCCAGCACTGATGTAATTGTGGTTTTCTCTATAAAACACTGTACCCCTGAGCTTGATCATCAAAAGACTTTTCAGAGGCATGAGCCTGCTCTTTGTCCATTAAAAGAACTTAAAACTTTTAACTGGTTTAATCAGTGTGGTTATCAGTAACTATCTTGCACAAATCATTTCAGTTTCCGTGTCTGTCTGTCTGTCTGTCTGTCTGTCTGTCTGTGTGCACACGCACACAAGTGTATTATTCTACCCAATGTATTACCTCTATAGGTTCACTATCACAACCATAGACAGGATACTGAATGGTTTAGTCACCATAAGGATCACTGTATTCTCTTTCAGAAATATATATACTTCCCTCTGACTTCCGTCTTTCCTTACCTCATTCTATCATTCCTAACCCCTGTACAACAATTATCCATCCATTGCTGTGAGACAATGGTCTTGTACCCTGTCACTTATATTGTATTGTTTTAATAAAACAGTGATTAGCCAGTAGCCAGGCAGGAAGTATAGGAGGGGCAACCAGGCAGGAAGTAGAGGCAGGGCAAAAAGAAGAGAATTCTGGGAATGGTATAGGAGGTCCTTCTATATTTGTATTGATAAAGAAACTGCCTTGGCCTTTTGATAGGGCAGTACTTAGGAAGGAGGAGTAGACAGAATAGGAAGAAGAGTCAGAAAGCCGACATGGAGCTGCCAGGTCAGACATGCTGAATCTTTCCCGGAAAGCCACAACCTCATGGTGAACACAGATTAATAGAAATGGGTTAGATCAAGATGTGAGGATTAGCCAATAAGAGGCTAGAGATAATGGGCCAGGCAGTGTTTAAATGAATACAGTTTCTGTGTGATTATTCCGGGGGTTAAACTAGCCAGGCCAAAACAAAGGGATCTCGCTCCATACAACATGGGAAGAGGAAAGATGCAGTCTGCAGTTGTTATCCAGACACAGAGGAAGCAAGATGAGAATGCCTCACTGATAAAAGTTACCAAGCCACGTGGCTAACACAGACACAAATTATGAGCTAATGTAAGTTATAAGAGTCAATAAGAAGCCTAAGCTAATAGGCCAACCAGTTTATAATGAATGTGGACCTTTGTGTGTTTCTTTGGGACTGAACAGCTGCAGGACCAGGCGGGACAGAAATCTCTGCCAACACTTCATTTCTAAATTTCTGTCATTTAAAAAATAATCATCCATAGAAATGGGACTGTATAGTATTGTAATATTTTTCAACAACTTTTTTTACTCAGTATAATTCTCTAGGGAGTAATCT
Source organism: Alexandromys fortis (assembly GCF_014885135.2). Taxonomy (NCBI): domain Eukaryota; kingdom Metazoa; phylum Chordata; class Mammalia; order Rodentia; family Cricetidae; genus Alexandromys; species Alexandromys fortis. Next base: position 39,031,944 of record NW_026067949.1, read on the forward strand.
AAGTTATTGGAATAATGAACTGTTCATTCCAATTATTGCTGAATAATATTCCATGATATGAATATACCATAGAGTTTAAATATTTACCTAATAAAGGACATCTGGATTTTGATGAGCATAATTTAGGTATGCAACTCTAAAGAGGGTTAATAAAAAATAATAAAAGTACACTAATCTGGGCTGGAGAGATGGCGCAGCAGTTAAGAGCACTGGCTGCTCTTTCAAAGGTTCTGAGTTCAATTTCCAGCAAACACACAGTGGCTCACAACTATCTGTAATAAGATCTGGTGTCCTCTTCCAGCCTGCAGGCATACATGCAAGCAGAACACAATACATTATAAATAAAATTACACTAAACCTTTAACCTTTCATTAATATCAAAAACACAAATTCCATATAATTTCTTATATGGCTGACTGCACTTAAAATTAATAGCTAAATTATATATAAGCCTTTTATGATATAATCTCTTACTTTATTATCCAATTATAAATAATAGTTTTGCCCATTTGCCCATTAAGTAATCTTACTGGTAAGTACAGAAAAAAAAACTTTCAAACAAAATACAAGCTCTTTATGATCCAAAAACTTACTGAAATAAGTATACTTCACTATTTATCAAAATAAGCATATTTCACTAATATCACCATTATCATCTTACCATAATAGCACCATTCAGTGCTAATAATTCAATGTTCAATTCTTCTTGTCCACAATTCTATATAAGCATTTTTTCTTACTTCTACTAAGTTATTGCATGACTTGTATTAATAGTTCTCTCATATAAAATAATTAAAAGACCAAACAATCAGTGCACATAGAAATCAATCAGTCAAAGGTAACAGATTTTTCTATCTTCAATATAAAAAACAGTTTCCAAAGATGAAAATAAGTTGTCTTAAAAGTTCAAGTATAAGCATGTCACCTGGAAGGCCGGCAAAATCTTCTGTGGTAATTCTTTAGATGATCCTGAAAGAAAAGTTAACTATCAATTTTTTAAACTATAATCAAATATAATTCATCTTCAAAATAATTCCAGTACAATATAAGATGAAGAAAAAACATATTTTTTCATTTACTCTGTTATCAAGTATCTGTTAATTGTCCCATTAATACTATAAAGATTTTAGTGAGGACAAGATGGCTAATTAGGAGCTGCTTTCCCATAATACAACCTTAATGACATGAGTTTGATCCCTAGTTAAGTTAGGAAAAAAGAACTGACTTCACGAAGTTGTCCCCTGATGCACATGTCACATGAGTGCGCACACATACTAAATGAAATAGCAAGACATAAAACAACAATAAAAATGGAATAGAAAGCCATTTGCAAAAACACCCAACAATTTTCTGAAAGACAGAAAACAGAGGAAGAATGATAAATAATGAAATATAACAAAAGTAAAATATTATATATTAATATATACTACATATAATATCCTTCATTGGATATATTAATATAATATATATAAATATTGTGCACTCAGTGAAGGAGTTTAATCTGCCCAAAAGAAAGTCACAGAGATGTGGAACAAGAACTTGAGATAAGACAGAAAGAATAAGACATGCAAACAGTAGTAGAGCAATTCCCCGGCACAGGGGTGCTCATCTGCAGTCCCAGAACTTGATGTGGCTAAAGCCAGAGGATTTCAAGTTTGATATCAACCTGGGCTGTGCCAAACAGTGAGACTCCGTCTCAATAAAGGTGGATAGGAGAGATTTAAAAAAAAAAACCATCATATAATTGACAGCATGACATGGTATGGTTAAGGGGAAGGTTTTTATTGTAGATATGAGTTACAGCAGCCAGAGGCATCTTGAAAGAGCCCAGAGCAGAGAAAGAAAGAAGTAGCCTAAACAAGGATATATGGAAGATGTGAGACCACCTAGGGATAAATAATAGAGAAAACACAGTGAGAGAACATAGCAGAGACAGTTCTCAGTTAAAATCTAGAAAATATTCATTTGAAACTACAGCCTGCCAACTTCAACCTATCCTTTTTCCACCGAGACTATAGTCCACAGGAAAGAAAAATTGTACAACACAACTGGATTCGCCAACATCTATTTGGAGTGAATGGCATTCTGTTGTAGGATGCTTAGCAGAATCCTTGGTCTCTATCCAATAGGTACTTAGGTACCTTGTTAGCACTCCCTCATCCTCCCTATCCAAACCCAAACCCACACTGCGGAAAAACAAAAGTTTCTTTGGTTATAAACAAGTATGCCTAAAGTAAGAAGCATGCCCTTGAAAACACTTAAGTATATATGAATACCTTCTCTGCCCTTATCTTTAAATAGACAACACATTGTTATCAGTGTAAACTCAAAACAGTGGTAGGTTTATATAGGTATTTGATAATGTACAACAAACATCTGTTAAGTTTTGTTGTTTTGTGGCTTTAATGACTTTTTCCTCTGATCACATACAGTGTAAATTATATATGATTTTAGAGAATGCACACTATAGTGTCTTCTCATACGTGTTCAAGCATACATATACAGCTATATAATAGATCATCGATGAAGATTTTCTTAAAAAGATAGAGAACTGCTAGGTTAGGGCATAGTAATCACATAAAATTTAAAAGACTAATGAATATCAATGTGTCAAGAAACATACAGTGGCAAGTTCTGGTCCAAGTCAGACATTCAAAGTTGGCACCTTTTTAAAAAGTTATTGTCTTAAATAAAAGCTTTAACAATAACAGATGTCCCATTAATATTAGAAACTACACATAATAGCATTCTGACAAAAAGTATAACTTCAGAGGGTTTTATTTGGTTGGTTTTTGCTTTAGGGAGAAATTAATACTCAAGTATTTCCAGACCATCAAGACGGACTTGTACAGTAGTAAGGAGTATTTGGAAGACTAGGAAATAGAGGCTAAAATGTGGAACGGGAACAGTCTCTTCAGAAATAAAAGCAGGCATAGACGAGACTACGGTGGGAAACATTGAAACTAATAGTCCAATTACTCCAGCTGCGGGTTCACAACCTGGTTTATTACCTGTGCTGCTTTCAACCCACTCCTGACAAGTCGCTCACAGCGCCCATCCGACCCACCCCTGATCACCCCCAGAGCATCCACTCCTGACAAATCGCTCACAGCACCCATCCGACACACCCCTGATCACCCCCACAGCACTCACCCGGACCAGCCGCTCACATCACCCTCCCCTGACCAGCCGCTCACAGCACCCACCCCGAGCCACCCGCCCGGCGTCCGGACTGCTCGACCGCAAGGCCGCCGCTTCTGCTCACAGCCAGGGCCCAGACCAGCACTTACCAGATGGAAGGAGGTCATGTTTCCGGCCCACAAAGCCCAACTGAGGCCTGGGAGCGAAACCCCAGCAGGCCAGGGTTCCAGGAAGGTCAAGAAAAAAGTCGTCCGCCCTGAGTCAGACTGAGGACGGATCCGGCCCAAGGTTCCGCACTTCAAAGTAGGTCCTAAACAAACAGGATTCAAAAGAGCCGCGCTTGCGCAAAACGCACTGCGCAGCCGCTAGAACTCTGGCCGTTATTGGCGTTAGAGTCCCGCCCTTCATCCCGCCCCCGAACCAGGCCAACCTATCAACCCGCCTTCCTCAGGTCGCTCCGCCCTCCCACCCCGCGCCTTGACTTCCAGCGGGCCGTCTCTCCCTCCCGCCCGTCGCCCCGCCTCCCGCCCGTCGCCCCGCCTCCCCCATCGCCCCGCCTCTGCCCATCCTCCCGCCTCTCCCGCCCGTCCTCCCGCCTCTCTCGCCCGTCGCCCCGCCTCTCTCGCCCGTCGCCCCGCCTCCCGCCCGTCGCCCCGCCTCTCGCCGGTCGCCCCAGGTTTACAAAGCGAGTTCCTAGAGAGCCAGGGCTACAGGGAAACCTGTTTGTCTCGGAAAAAAAACAAAAGGAAAAAAAAGAAGGATTAGAAGTGGAAATTGCAGACGTGTTGAACAGATTACACTACACAGATTCGTCAGCTGCAGCCAAGCCAGCTCTATATGCTATCTCTGAAAATAATAGCAAGAATAATGTCTTCTTTTTTCGAGTATGTGGAAATCATTTATGAAGTATCATTGCAGACAAAATAATCTGCATAAATATATACACGTATACGCATTAGCAGAGCGACTTATTAAGGAAAAGCGGCTGCTTCAGTCTCATGAAAAATTAAAGTAATGGCCCAGATTAGAAAACAAGATTAAACCGATGTTCTGAGGACTATCCTATACCACTTCTTGGTCGCCTAAAGTCACGTAGTTGCAACTGTAGCTGATCTATATCCTGAAAAGACAAAATGTCCTTTAAAAGCAAGTCAATATGAGTGAATGGGTGTGAGGGTTTAAGTGATGTCTCTGTGGTCAAGAGCGCTTGCAGCACTATCAGAGCAAAGTTCCGTTCCAAGAATCCAAACCTCACCTCACAATCATCTGTAGCTCTAGTTCCAGGGCATTCGACCCCCTCTTCCGACCTCAGCCAGTACCAAGCATGCACGTGATGCCTACATATAAACAAAACACTCGTACCTATAAAGTAATTTTCTTTTATTGGAGATCGTTTTAAAATGATGGGGTTCTTTACGAGCTATTTGCTCTCTGGGCCGACATCTGCCAAGCTTGCCGGCCAGATCCGCCAGAGGGCAGCAGAGGTGTTGCAAACCTAACAGGCCGAAATGTGTTTATTAATCCTATTCTCCAATGGAAAGGGGCAGAATCCAGGCAACTTGTACCTAGTACAACAGCAACGACTAGATAAACCTCGAAGAGGAGTCAGCTGATCCTAGCAACTGAAATAGTCTTTCTCCTATGTTGGAAACAATTTTGGCACTTTTGTCCTCAAATGCAACGGGGTACTTTGTGGGTATTTTGAACAAAAGCTGTGGCCAAATAGAAGTAAGTATATGATGCTGAATTGTTCAACGTGCAGACACTGTTTGCTGAAGAAGCAGTTGAGAGGAGTCTAGAGAGTCAGACAGAAAGTGCAGGATAAAAAAAAATGGATTTTTGCTTTGAAACCTTGGGAACCAACAAGCATAAACAGTCTCTAAACTCCAGGAAAATAAATAAAATTGACAGTAAATATTTGAGTCTCCCAGCTACTAAAGACAGAGAGAGTATCATTAATACAGGGGGTTTAAACGTTCTGGTCAATGATGCTGGCCATGGTGACTAGGAAGTTTGACCCCCCCCCACCTCTCCATGCTATGCTGATAAAGAAAACCTGAAGACCTCTACACAGACGAAAAATATTCTGTCCCCCTCAGAGTATGAAGCTCTTGAAAGTCCTGTGAAACTTTCAGAAAGGTTACACACTGAAAATGATTGGCCAGGACAGCCACTGCCCTTTCGTCATCAAAATGCTGAAGTCGGCCAGGGAGTGAGGAGAGTGGAGACCACCAGGAAGAATGCATCTGGTTTCTAGAGACCTCACCAAACTTACAGCTCAGAAAGTCACAAAGGGGGGAACCGGGACCTGGGATCCTCCACATCATCAAAACCAAGCAGCTGGAGCACTTTACCTGCCTGCCTAAGGAATGGCAGCTCAGAGTTTAGTTTTGAACTCTGTGACGACAACAATCATTGTGTATATGATCATACTTGCCTTGTACATAAGTGATTTTGAGATTTTCCTGTTGTCTCCCAGGGGAAATGCCACACTATGTCCTATGTTGAATCATCTTTAGGTATTTGTTAATTCAAAATTACTATAGGAAACCGTAAATGATGAAAATGCCAAACTTATATAGGCAGTACATAAAAATAAGAGATTGTGTAAAAGAGGAAATACAAAGAAAAACTGCCAGCAGAGATATGGGGCAGAAATGAAACATTGATGAAATGCTGAAAGAGGAAAAACTTTCCTTATATTAAAAATATACTAATGTTTGCGAGATGATATCTGATCTGGGACACGTCCGAGGTTCAGATAAAATTTCACCAATTCTATGGCCAGTGAGGGACTGTATTTATCTAGGACCGGTTATAAAGAACAAGGATTTGTAATCACTAGTTCAGATTAAAACTCATCAGGCATTTAACAGCTTACAGAAACTTGGGAGGTATCCCATCCAACGGGACATGAACGAGGGAGGGGGTCCCTGATAAACCTGGAGGGGAGGAATAGAAGGGCAAGAGACACGAGAAATGACAGCAAGTCTAGTTTTCTTATCAAGCTGTCCACTTTATTATTCCTCAGAAGCTGTTATATAGCAAACAGGCAAGGGGGAGAGGAGGTAGGAAGCTGGAATTTAGGTCTGGAAAGGTCCCTATTTGATGGGGAAATACTGAGGTCTGTGATTGTTAACTAACAAAGGAAATGCTAATTGCTTCTAAAGCCTGAGGCCTGCCGGTACTGCAGGGAGACAAGTTACTAGGTTAATTTGCTAGACTCAGAACTTATCCTGCAGAAGTGACAGAGGTGAATATTTTACTTAACTTGTGAGCTTAAGATGGCAATAAACAAAATACAGGTCTTTGCTTCCGGCATGTGTGATGTGTGGGAAGGGAGGGAGGGAGGGAAGGAGGGAGGGAGGGAAGGAGGGAGGGAGGGAGGGAGGGAGGGAGGGAGGGAGGGGAGGGGAGGGAGGATGGTTGGGACCAATGCTCAAAGGCATGGTGTGAAGTTAAGCCACTGTTTCTACAATCATGAAGCAAATTGAAAAATTAGGAACCTGATAATAATGCCAGTCTCTATGACCGTATAGGCAATGCAATCAGGAAGTCACCGCAATTACAAAACTGCCCCCTCAGGGAAGCCTACACAAATAACACAGCAGTGAACATCAAGACTGCCTATTGCCTCTGAGTTCACGCCACATCACACCTAACACGATACACACCAGTGCAACTGATGGCCCCTGGCCATCAACATCTGCGAAGCTAGAGATCGCACACTGCACCATCCCATCCCATTACCATGGAGAAGTCAGATACTTCTGTTCCTGCCTTTTCTTTGGTGATGGGAGAATTCTCACTGAGCTTCACCTAGTCTGACTCCCAGTTCCAGCATAGAGCCTTAAACCCACCTTTTGTTGAGCAGTTACCTTTTGTTTCTCTTGTTGCCCTCCCATATGAAGCTTGTCTGAGAGTTTCCCAGGGGTACAAAGCCTATGCAATGAAATGGTCGAGAAAAAATGGGACACACTATGATATTCCTTAATTGAGAATTGGCATTTGGCATTGTCCCTTTGGAAGCTATGGAAATCAGCTTGCTAAAAATGTAAGCTGGAGAACAATAAAGAAACCTGGCTCGGTCCACAGTCTCTGTCCCCAAAGAGGCTGAGTCCCCCTGCAGCTGGGAAGACTAAAATCATCCTTGATGTGCCTCTGGAATTCTTCCTAAGGACAGGTGTGAATGCCCATATCCGCCATCCTCCACACTTTGGTGAAAAGAATCCAATCCTTGCCAATCATATTGGTTCATTCCAATTCTACTTGGGAAACTTTCTGAAAAATGCATAAAGTTTTTTGGGTTTTTTTTTTTTTTGGTTTTTTTCCCCCCAATAGTTTCAGCTTCTACAATAAAGAATGACACATTAGGAATGGTTTAAATCTACTTTGTTTTCATCCTGCAACACCAACTAAATGATCTTAAAAGAAAAGCATACACTTCAATTTTGTATATATTGAGTCTGTAAATGCAGAATGATATTTTCAAGAAATTTGACTAACAATATTATTATTATGCTATTGCCAGAGTATCTATTATTCTGAATTCCTAGCTTCTGCTAAAGCTAACAGTAGCTTGTGATTGACTTAATTTGGGAGCTGGTGTTCTATATGTATATTGGTCTCTGTTAGACTTTTCCCCAGTGTGACAAAACACTTGGGAAAACAACTTAGTGTGGGAAGGGCTGACTTTGCTCATGGTTTCAGAAGTCTCAGTCCATCATGACACGGAGGAGAGGATACGGCACAGCCGAACACACACATACCATAGAGCCAGGGAGCAGAGAACATGCCTAACTCACTAGCCCTCTTCCTTCCCCCCTCTTATTCCATCTAGGTCCCAGGTGTGTGGGATGGCACCACGTATTTCCAGAGGGGATCTTTCCCTCTTAGTTAATCTTTTCTGTAAATTTTCTCATAGACACATCCAGAACTGTCCTTTGCTAATTTAGGTGCCCCACAAAAGACTGTCAATCAAGATTCACAACTTGAGTGTGAGAGTAAACATACCTTTGGTCCCATCAGAGACAAGTAGATTTTTGTGAGTTCCAGGCCAATCAAACTACATGATGAAACCTGTCCTAAAATGGGGGAAGGAGGACCCATAAGCACCCAAACTATTACATTATAAAAATAGTGTTGGCATATAACCAGGAAAAACTCTTACCAGCTAAAAGCAATTCTTCATACAATACTAAAAATGCTAAGGCTAGTGAATTAAATTATTAAACAGTGATTCTAGTATAACTTCAGCAGCAGTGATTTTACACCATATTTTCTGACCCAAATACTTCTGGAAAACATGTTCTGAAAACTTCATTATGTCAATAATTTTTGGGTAAAGGGGGAGGGAAGAAACTCCATACTGAGCGCCTATGAATCTCTAGGATTTTATTACTACAATTTTCATGTTTTCTATTGAAAACACTTTTATCGTATTAGTATCAATAAAAAACTGATGAGAAACTCATTCACCTTATTGTTTGTTAAAATTAAAGTTTTTTTCCAGTTATGTATTGTAAACATAAAATATGTGTGTATGTATATGTCTGTGTGTATGCACACGCATGCACGTTTTTCAAGACAAGGTTTCTCTGTGTAGTTCTGGATGTCCTGGAATTCACTTGCATACAAAGCTGTTCTGAACTCAGCGATCCACCTGTCTCTGCTTCCTGAGTGCTGGGATTAAAGGTGTGCATCACCACACCTGGCAACACAATTATATCCAATGCCAATACCTTTTAAATCTATCAAATGAATTGTGATGCATGTGGTAATCAATCAATAGGTACTAAGGACCAGAAACTAAGAAATTCTACATGAGGACTGGACATTTCTGCTCAGACTTGCTGGCTTAAGCAATACTAATCAGTAGATAGTAAAGTAATCCTACCTAGCAGCAGAAAGATTTCACCAGGCTCTTGAAAGATGAGTAAGACATTACCAAACAGATAACAGAAAGGAGGGCACGTGAGCACACAGTACAGGGAGCTGCGAGAAGAAAGACCAACGGGCTTGGAGACATCTAGGAACAATGACTACAGCGGAAGGTACTTGTTTATAAAACACTTTGGTTAGATATGTTTCTGGAGCCACAAATAGTTATGGTTCACTAAGAGTTTGAAAAAAGAAATCTCAAAAGCAGTGGGGATCTTTTAGACCCTTCCATCTTGTATTAAAGATGTTTTAGTACAAGATTGGTTTGTATTTCACATGAGCGAGTAAAGAGAAGTAATGGGGACTGCTCAGTACATTTGATCTATCTGTGATGGGATTTCTACTGCAGTGGTGCCAGGGCACAGTGGGGTTGGGAACCCTGACAGGTCTAACAGGCTGAAATGTTTAAGACAGATTAAACATTAAGATAATGCTTAAATTTCGAGTTTTGTATTATTTGGGTCTCGGTGTATTAAGGATTAATTTTACTTCCAAGTCAACAGAGCAAAAGAACCTCATTGTTTGATGAACTAGGTTTTTATTTTTTGCTTCCTTTTTTAAAAGGTAAGAAAGACAAGTAAGCAGATGTTTACCTAGCAGCAATATTCCTGTCTAGGCCCACTGAGATGGTTTCAGAGGTTAAGGAACATGCAGCAAAGTCTAAGGGCTTGAGTTCATTCAATTCTAGAGCCCCACACTGTAAAAGGAGAGAACCGATTGCCACAAATTGCCACAAATTGTGGCATGTGCACACTTGAGCTTGAGTGTGAGCTCACATACATGCACACACACTGAGTAAATGTCAAAAAACATTCCTTCCTTTTTTTTTTTTTCTGAAGGCTGTCTTTCTCTTTCCTATAAAACTGTATGGCCACAACTAGGCCTGGTGACACAAACCTTACTCCCAGCACTTTGGAGGCAGAAGCAAGTGGATCTCTGTGAATCTGAGACCTGCCTGGTCTACAGAGTTGAATTTCAGGCCGGCCATGGCTACGGAATGAGATCCTGTTTTAAAACAAACAAACAAAAAAATCTTCCTATAGATTCTATAAATTCAATATAAATATTCTTCTAATGAACACATTTTATTTAAGTCACGTCTTTTAGAAATAAAGACAGAGAGCAGTAAACACTAATAAAAGCTGGAAACACCAAATGTGTCTTTGGTGTCTCTTCTGAAGCCCACAGTGCCTGCACCTGTTCCTTTCATCCTTAGATGATAATCTGCTGTTTATTTTGCTACCAAGAATCTAAGCAGATGAAGCTTGAAAAGAGGTTGCCTTTTAAAAGTTGCTCTGTGCCTGACCTTTCTTACTTCACAAAAAGTAAAGGGGGGAAAGTGTGTGTGTGTGTGTGTGTGTGTGTGTGTGTGTGTGTCCTGTTGGTGGAAGGGTTGGTGGTTAAAAAGCAAGTTGGGACTTCCTCTTTGAACAGTTGCCTTTCCTCTCACAAAACGGAGATTTCATCTTGTCTGAGGCTGGATAGAATTGAAAGCAACCCAAACACCAGAGCCACGGGCATGATGGCTAAGAAGCCCCCGAAACCAGCGCCCCGCAGGATCTTCCAGGAGAGGTTAAAGATCACCGCTCTGCCCCTGTACTTTGAAGGGTTTTTATTAGTCAAACGGCCTGAGTACCAGGTAAGTCTGTAAACGGAAATTTTAAACATGAAAGTTTTCACTTAACATAAAACTTCATGACAACGCGATGTGATGAGCCCTCTGTGTCTGTTTGGCTTATACCTTCTTCCTTCAGTGAGAAGAATGATTCTAATTTTGATAGCTTAGATACAATTCACAGCATATATATATATATATGTATGTATATATATACATGCATGTGTGTATGTGTATATGTGTGTGAGTGTATGTGTGTGTGTGTGTATGAGTAGGAAGACTAAAGGGTTTGTACACACACACACGCATATATATGAAGTATAATAAGGTCCTAATATTTAGCCGTAGTAGAAAACTCAGGGAAATTTTCAAAGAATTGTTCTAAACATCACATAAGATTTTACCTTTCAAGATAATTTTGTGTGTTTTCTCAGCAATTAACTACCATGCTTCAGTGGTGATAAATTACATGAAGATAAGACGTGATCTCCTGAGTAAATTGGGAGCATGGGGACCATTGGAGAGGGTACAAGGAGAGGGGAGAGGTGGGGAGAGAAGCAGAGACAAATATATAGCTTGATAAAAACAACTAAAAAGTACCTTTTGCTAACTGTAATTTAAAATTTTACGTTTTAAAATACATGGAATATTTTATGAGTTTTCTTAAGGCAAAAGTACCTTTAAAAAAAAAACAAAATTAGTGTATTTACTATTCATAATAACACCCTAAATGCTCTTTTAGGGCCAGTATGGTGAACAGAATTTTCGGAATGCATAATGAAGCAATATTAAATAAATATCAAATTTTCATGATTTTATGAGTTTACCATTTCTTACAATTGATCAGTATACACTTCCGTATGATTTAGAGTGGGTCCGGGTTATTATTCATCTTAAAATCCTCTTATCATCATGTAATTTATCACCACTGACGCATAGTAGTTCACTGCTGAGTTTTCTACTTCCCATGTAGTTTAGATTCACGTATATCTCTCTTGGTGTCCTCATTTTCTGGTGTCTCTGCGTTTAAAGTTGTAATTGTGGACAACATAAAATTAATTAGAGAAATGAAAACATAATTTCTTATGTTACTAAAAGTAAAGAAAGTCATTGGTGTAGGTAGAAATTTATGAAATGTTAATATTCACCGAAGTTCACAAAGTTTAAATGTTTACAGAAATAACAAGCATTCAATGATGATAAGTCAAGGCTTCAGAGGATTAATTAACATTCATGAAAATTATGAATTTGAAAATACTGTAACAGTATGTTCCTATTTTCTATGTACATGGTAAAGATATGGCCATTTGAAAGTCTGGTTGGGATTTTTGTTGTCGGTGTTAAACATCTCTTAGTGAAGTTGCAAGCTATTTTGGAATTTTGGTAGTTCAGCTACATGGTTTTACTTCAAGAACGGAGAACAGCCAAAAGTAAATTTCTAATTGGCAATTTAAATTTGATCATTCACTGACTGCCTTTCCAGGGTGTCTCTAGTAACTGTGCCTGATACCAAGATCTTTCAGGTGTTTAAACAAAGCATGTGTGGGAACAGTTAGCAGACAAAAATCCACAATTTTAAAATATCAGTAAGCCACGTCTGCACTTGATGGTTTTCCACATACAACTTGTAACCTTCTGAAAATGACTCCATCATCTCCCGGGACTCAGTTTATTCAACTGCAAAGGGGAAAAACAGATACTATCTACCTAGCATAATATATTACTACTTGCACTGTATCCATCATTATTTCTGGAATAACTAAGTGCAATATTGAATCAATTTGTTTTCCAAGCAGTGTTTATTGCATACCTTGTACATGACAAACTGAGAAGTTTAGCGTAAGTAATAGTTGTGATTTCTTATCTAACTCCTATTCTGGCTTTTCTTAGAAAGCATGCTATAAGACAGAAGGAACTGCAATTGAGCATTTCTCGTAAAGGCTGGGGATGGAACTAAATGGTAGAGCACTCGTCTAAGGGGGGGAGGACTGAGTTCAATCCGAGCATGGAAATGCAAATAACTGTGAAGTGTATATATGAGAAGACTCATTTGTTTGCCCATTTGAATGCATTAGCAACTGCCTTTCCCTTGTGTACTAAGCAGAAGAGGAAGAAGAGAATGGCAGCAATGTCAACGTACAGGGTGGTTTCACAGATGAAAATGATAACTATATAAAATACTAATTTCTCACTTCAGATTAAATTCATTTTCTTCCTTTTCACTTTTTTGTCTGCTCACATCCTAGTCAGTTTGAGGTCGACAAACAAATGCTCCCTGGCACTTGCTGCGGGTTGTGGGGAAATCCCACTTGTTTCCTTAAGTGTTTCTCTCTTCGCTTCTATATTTAAGTTTGTGAGCACTATGTTGTCCCTTTGATCAAGTCAGAGGTAGAGTTCATGGCATTCATGTCCTGGAGAGGCTATGGAGAATGCTGAGTCCCTGCTGGAAACAAACTCAGAAGATTAAGCTAGAGAAAACTTGTTTTAAGAATCAGATGTTCAATAAGAAATTATAGGTCAAAAGGCTCTTATTGCAAGGTTATATTTTATTTTTATTCTTCTCCCATACATTACATACCGACCACAGTTTCCCCACCCCATCTCTCTACCCAACCTGCCCCTTCCCACAGATTCACGCCCCCTCTGTCCCTCTTCTGTAAAGAGCAGGCCTCACAGTGACATCAAACAAGCACAGCATAACAAGTCATAGTAAGAGTAGTCACCTGACAGTGGTGGTACACGCCTTTAATTCCAGCACTCAGGAGGCAGAAGCAGGCGGATCTCTGTGAGTCTGAGGCCAGCCTGGTCTACAATAGCTAGTTCCAGGTCAGGGTCCAAAGCTACAGAGAAACCTGTCTCGAAAAAAACAAACAAACAAAAAACAAAACAAACAAACAAACGAAAACAAAAAGAGTAGTCAAGGGGCTGGAGAGATGACTCAGAGGTTAAGAGCACTTGGCTGCTAGTCCAGAGGTCCTGAGTTCCTGAGTTCAATTCCCGGCAACCCTATGGTGACACACAACCATTGGTAATTCGATCAGGTTCCCTCTTCTGGCCTGCAGACAGAACAATGTATATATAATAATAATAAAAAAAAGAGTAGGCACATGTCATCACATCAAGGCTGGATGAGGCAACCCAGTAGGAGGAAAAGGGGACCACAAACAGTTGTTTCAAGTTAACAGGTCATTTTAAAGGAAATTATAGTGTCCCACCCCCAATAAATGTACCAGCATATGCTGATTTTAACATAGTCCTAGAAGGACCCTGAATTTCAGGTCAAGAATATATGAAAAGTATTTTTCAAGGGAAAGACAAAAGAAGATTTACTTGAACTTCAGCGTTAGGGCTTTAGATTGACTAAGAAGTATTCAATAATTAAAACACAATCAAATGGAAAATGCGTCGCAATTTTTATAAATCAAAAAAGAGTCAACTTTCCCAGGCCTTTAAATATAAGAAAGTTTGAGCAATAGCCCATTGTTCCTTCCATCTATGATATTCCCAGCTTTAAAGAATGTAACGCGTCCTCTTAACCTTAAAATGATGATATGATCACCATAATGAATCAAAGTGTCCTTCCCTGATGGCCCTCACATTTAGGAAGCTTTTAGCATTATGTCATTTGTATCCTAAAACACAATTCTCCATACCAGGAAACTCTAAAATTTTAAAATAGCATGCCTCTCCCAGCAAAGCATTTGGAACATAGATATTCACTAGGAGATGAACATATGTACCCCTTTACCAATATTCTAGGTAGATTATTGAATATATGGAAAAGGAAATAAGAAAAAGTAAATGAGTATAAGTAGATATTCTCTAAGTTTCCCACATTTTTGGGTATGTGCACCTCATTTCGGAGAACCATTATACAACATCTTTGGCTTACCAAATGCCCTTGTTGTTAGAGAAAAAGGAAACCTTTTGTTTGGGGAGAAGAATAGAGAGAGATTTAAATAAATTCCAGTGTTCCTATTTACAATGGATTGCATTATAACTGATCTTCTTGTAGTTACATTAGCAAGAAAAAATACCGCGAAGGCAAGAGACTGTTCAAAGTTTGTAATGTGTACAATTTCTCTAAATGTAATATGTTTCCTCCTTTGTAAATGGATGATCACTCTCTTGCACATATAAATGAATTTGTAGAACAAATAGAGGATGTGCTAGTGAATATATTTTATTGAAGTTTGACTGTAGGGGATATTGTGATAAGGT
>NW_026067949.1:39051860-39223398 GCF_014885135.2 Alexandromys fortis
GTTTAAAACGACTTGACACATCTAAAAGGATAAGAGGAAGTCATGTGGAAAGTTCACCGAATTTGCTCAGTGTTATTACTCTGGAGAAAAGAGTTCAGGACCAGTGGATGGGAATTATCTAGAAAAAAAAATGCAACTCAATACAAGGAACACTTAGCAGGACTCTTTCAGCAGAGTGAGTTCAACTGTGGGCTTGAAGACAACACTGAGAGCTGATTCCCACAGATGACCTTTAAGGCTCTTTACAGCCCACAGCTAAAACTAGAAGATACAACTTCCCTTTCTGTAACTGATGCATTGGCACTGTTTGTTAAAGCAAAACTCACTGAGCCTGATCTAGGCAGTCCACCATACGAAGGTGTGGTTCAGTTCTGGTTTTGTTCCCTAGTATTTATCTTTCCATTTTTAATTTTTCTTTGTTCCTTGACAATAATAGGCCAAACCAAGCTTAGCCTCCCCATCAACATAGAAATCACTCTGGTAAACTATTTTTCTGTTTTTAAGCTCTACATTATCCAGGAAAGTAAAATGAGGCAGGAAAGTTAAGTGAGATACAAAAGATATAGTACAGTGAATCATACTAGACACAATCAAGAAAAGCTAGAAGGAGAAAAAAAGAAGTGAAGAATGGGCTCATCTGTCAAAAAACAACTAACGTACAAACCATTAAACTCCTATTAGGTCTTTCTAATACTAGAGGGCAGTGTTCACCTGCTGCATACAGAGTAACTGCTCAGAATGTTTCTGTGCACCCGAGAAACAGAAATGTCTCAATAGATGCTTCATAACCAGCGGCGTTTGGTGAATGTGATAAATAGATATGAACATATGTTTATAGACTCAGAAGCATAACTTCTGCAAAGATGTATGGCACTCAACTAGAAAAATATTTAACATTGTTTGCTGTAACTATTTTTTTATGACTGTTGGGTCCATGGGGGTCGTGCAAAGATGGAGAAAAATCACCAAAGTCTAATAAATCAAAAGCAAACTTTATTCCAGGAAAAAAATTAAAAATTTAAAAAGGAAATCTCCATGGGACACAAGAAGCTTATCAGCTAGCTGAGACCACAGCCAGAGATGGACTTGTAAGGTTTTTTGCAAAGGTCTTTTGCAAAGGCCGGTTTTTGAACTCCTCCTTTTATAGCAAGCATTAGGCAATAACAAAAGAATTTTTGCAATCTGAAGCTAAAACTCAGATACAAATTGATCTTCTTTGCAATCTTTTGTTAAGAAGTTGTTTGTTGTTGTTGTTGTAAAACTAGTGTTTAAACCATTGTTTTTCTCTGGTTCTTGCTGATGGTGCTTATGGGTCATCATAAAACCAAAAGGTCAAAAGTCACGTATATCCCATCATATAAAAGTTAACTCAGCTCACATCAATTGCTGGTCATGAGTGGCCGGGGGGGGGGGTTGTCTTAAGGATAACTATCAGTTTGCAGAGCTGACCCTTAGTTTGTAGAGGGATGCTTCAGTCTTGTAAACAGAGCAGCCAGTTGTAGAGCAAAGTAACCCACTGTTAATAGTTAATCCTTAAACTACTGAGAAAGTTACCAGCAGCCTGCTCTTATTCTCCTAGGCTTACAACTTTATATTTATTTATTTTTACTCATTTTTTGCATCTACATTTTTTTATTCTTATTTTTGGACTCTTCAATGACAATAATTCTTTATTGTTAGACATTTGATTCTCATACATTGCTTGCCTTGATTTTTGTTAAACTGGTCCTGTGATGAATTAGACATTTTTTGACTTCTGAAAAAGTATTTTGCAACAACCCTCCCTCATTTACAAGGAAACAACTTTAGATACAACGAACTAATGAGGTTTCATCTGGGTTATTAATATTTTCTCAATTATTTTCTCAAGTTTAGACAGAGGGCCAGAAAAATCAGTAGACCTTAAGGCAACTGTGGCTTGATTTGATACAGTGTCTGAATAAATCACTTTATCTTTTCAATTTTATTTTATAAAGAAAAAGCAAAAACAGAAAAAATATGTAATGGAGAATGTATTCATATCCAGAGTATTTATTATTAGAAAGGCTGCCTTTAGGAAAAGCAACAAAATATACATTCATTTTTAAATGGTTTACTAATTTCCACCATGTAACCATTCCTGCCTTGACAGATTCAGCCTATCAATGTGACTGTATTGAGCATTAAGAATGAAAAAATGCACAGAGCTGTTAAATGCTATTTATATCACACAGAACAAAGATGTAAATAATATTGAGGGCATAGACAGTAAAATATTGCAATACAATTAGAAAAAAATGAGATTTGCATTTAGGCTATATTATATTTTTTAATATAATATTTTATTTACTGGTGTGTTAGTATAACTAACTTTTAATAATAGCTAGGTTAACCAATTGCAAACTTCTCAAAAATTTAATTTGGCCTTTGCAAATCTGTATGGGTCCAGTTGAGCACACCATCATACAATGTGTTTTTATATATACTTTCTGGTATATATAATGCCAATATGTTTAAAAACTATTATTGTCCTTCATGCTAGAACAAGTGTATCTGACCCAGGAAGTAATTTCACAGTATTTTCCTTTATCTTTGCAGTATGTTGGCAAGTTAGACATAATAGACCTTGTATGCCTTACTGACCAAAATTCAACTGAGAAGAGCTGTGCCAAATTCACTCTTGTTCTGCCTACAGAGGAAGTGCAACTGAAGGTGAGTGGGAACAGCAGTCCGCAGACAGTCAAGCTTATAGGTAGCCTTGTCCTTTTACTATCCAGAGGTTGGGATTACAAGGGGGCCGAGTCTTAATACTTCACTAACATTTCCTGTCCTTTGCCAAGGACGACAGTGTTCTGAGTTACATTTTAGAAGGGCACATTGACTTGTTTAGTATACAAGCACAATGAAACCTTAGACTTCTGTCCTCTGACAAAGTGAAGGATCCCACCTGGTGTTTTTCAAGGTTGTCCCTGAATTAGCCTGGTGAGCTAATTGCCCAACAGTGAGAGTCATAACAAAGAGAACAGCTTGGCATAGGTAAAGATGATGTTGCAGAGGCTCCTGGGAAGCTGCTGGTTGACTCAGAGCTGTGAGGGTTAGAATGAACCAGCATTTAAGCAAGCTCCCTGGAGAACTCTTGGACGTGGAGTGAAGAGTCAGAGGAAACAGACGCTGAGGTAGACAGTTGCTACTTTATGCAATGTCTGTGAAACAGGCCAGCTACTTAACCTCTTCACTCATTTGTTTCCTGAATTATCAGTAAGTCTCTGCTCAAATGTGAGGCTCTCACTGTGGTCCGCCTGGAACACTTTTATCCACATTGTAACCTTGTTACGCAGCTGTTGTTGGGGTCTGAATGAGGATGACTCAATGGGCTCCTAAGGTTGAATGCCTGGTCCCCAGTTGGTGAACTATTTGAGAAGGATTAGGAGTTGTGGCCTTGCTGGAGGAGGTGTGCCATGGAGAGTGGGTTTCATAGTTTCAAAAGCCCACACCAGGGCTAGGCCAAGGATCCCACCCCCAGCCTACTGCCTGGGGATCAGGCTATAAAGCTACCAGCTACTGTTCCAGTCCCGTGCCCGTCTGATTCCAGTAATGAAGATCATGGACTAACTCTGTAACCTGTAAGCAAGCCTGCAGTCAAATGCTTTGTCTTGTATGAGGGTTGTCTTACAACCATGATGTCTCTTCACAGCAACAGGACAGTGACTAAGACACCTGCCCTCTTGTCACATTATCGGTTTGCCTTACTCTGCTCTAGACTTTATATTTCCTAGTTGTTTCCTTCCAACAATATTAAATGCACTATTACATTGATTGTTTAATCTTCCTTGTCGTATTCGTTTCTGGGTTGGGACATTTTCTCTGTGTAACAGCCCTGACTGACCTCCGGCCTATGTCTCCAGAGTCCTGAGATTAAAGGTGTGCACCTCTATCGCACAGTACTTGCTATATTTCAAATTCCACGAGAACAAGGATCTTTGTTTTGTTCCCAATGCCTGTACTTAGCAATACACAATATTTATCTTTTAATTGAACGGATACATAAAACAACATTAAAAACACCTTTTGCTGAATTACCTTGAAGATTGTCAAAGAACAAAATTACACCTTTATATAAAGACCTTAATTAGTTTTATAGTCTACTCAAGAAACAGATGTTTTTTATTCTATAGAATAAAATATTATAGTCAGCTGAAAAGAAAAAAAAATAAATTTATAGACAGGAAAAGCTAAAACAACTTTATAACCAGTAATAAAGTAAGTTGTTCATCTCAAATGTTTCTATGTAGGCAGAAATAGGACGGCAAATGGTACAAAAATGACCGATTGTCATTAGATATCTGCAGGTCACTCTTTTGCATACAGAGGGAACAAAGTGAAATTGGTCTGTATGGGAGATGTGGCTGTTATGTTCCTTTCCCGATTTCCCGAGAAGGCCAGGCAACAGTTTTGCTTTAGTGATGTGGAACATTAGCACAGAAGACTCCATTTTCATTCTAGTGCGGACTATGCAGCACCTCAGTGCGAAAACCCAGAAACAACAGCCACCTATAATATTTCTTTGGCATGGTTATGCTGGCAGTGCCTGTGAAGTGCTTAGTACAGTAGCTAGCATTGGAAGTGCTCAAAAGTCATTGGCTGCTATTATTATTATTATTATTATTATTATTAGTCAAGGCAGCCTTTGAAGTTAAGAATTGGACCCTTTCACATTTGTTCCCCCAAATTTCAAGCAAGACAATGGAGAGAGTAGGCCGTAAGTAGCATACAGTAGAGATAAATTTACTAACATTTCATTTTTCAGTTAGGCATAAATTTGTACAATTGTACTTGCTTAGTAAGTAAATAATTTAAAAGTATATGCTTCAGTTTGTTCTAAGAAACTGTCTATGTGTGCAAATGATTTTTATGTGTTAATGCATGTACATGATGCACAGTGAGTGTGATGCACAGTGAGTGTGTGGAGGGTAAAGGACAATTGTGGGTCCTCATCTTCTACCTTCTTTGTGACAGGGTCACTTAGTTGTTTAGTGTTGACAATGCCCGGTTAGCTGGAAGAAACTTCTAAAGATTCTCCTGTTTCTTCCCCGTATCTTGTCATAGGTACACTTGGATTATGTGTCTCACTGTGCCCATCTTTATGTGCTTCTGGGGATTTGAATTCAGGCCTTAACACTTGTGTAGCAAGTACTTTACTCATTGAACCATCCTACCTCCATCATTTATATCTCTGTTTATCTATTAGAATGGGCTGAAATAAATAAGAATAATATGTTATTTCTCTTTGCAGCCAATTTTACACAATTTGAGCCTTTTTTATTTTTGCTGTTTTAACTTTTGTGTTATTTTACAAAGTGCCTGAAGAGAAGAATATGCGTTTTTTGCCAGTCTTGCTAGTTTTTTCTTTTTTGGCATGTATATGTGCATGTGTGCACAGCTACTTGGATGTGCATGGATATATGTGTGTAGGTGCACATGCACATGCGTGTTTATGTATGGGGTGGCCGGAAGTTAGCAGCATGCACTTTTCTCATTCGCTTCCATCTTATCCACTGAGGCAGCACCTCTCACAAGGACCCATGGGCTTCTCGATTTGGTTAATCCAGCTAGCCAGCTTGCTCTAGAGATCCTCCGTATTCCCCTCCCAGGTGCAGGGATTACAGCTGAGCTGCAGTACCTGCTTGTCATTTTCCTCAGGTTCCAGAGGTCCGAACTCTTGTATGACAAATGCTTCACCCAAGGAGCCATCTCCTTAGCCTGCAATCTTGTAAGCATGTGATGGCACACCTCTCTCGTCATATAACCATCATGTGAAATTCTCGTTCCTCTTAAAGTTAGCACAGATCGTTCATTAACTATACATTTTCTCCTTTTCCTTGTTTTCATCTTTAGACAGAAAACACAGAAAGTGGGGAAGAATGGAGGGGCTTCATTCTTACAGTAACAGAGGTAAGAAGGCCATTCAATTCTTCTGCTGAACCAGGTCTCAACAGCCCTCGGTGGCCTCAAACTTACGATCCTCTTGTCTCAGCCTCCCAGGTGATGAGATTACCATGGTGAGTCACCATTCCCAGCAGAAGATCATTACAGCCTGCTGATTTATTTTTTTTTTTTTTTTTTTTTTTTTTTTTTTGGTTTTTNTTTTTTTTTGGTTTTTCGAGACAGGGTTTCTCTGTGGTTTTGGAGCCTGTCCTGGAACTAGCTCTTGTAGACCAGGCTGGTCTCGAACTCACAGAGATCCGCCTGCCAGCCTGCTGATTTATTTGTTGGTCCAACAGTTTCTAACATCATTGCAACTATATACATTAAAGTGATTGAGGATATGAAAACTAGAAAAGGCCGATAGTAATCCATGCTGAAAGTTACATTTTTATTAAGTGGGTTGAGAAACTAAAGACACTCAGCAAACTCCCAAGCCCCTGTCATCGTGAGATAATGGTATTGGTGAGCAGGGGATGAGGGAGATCTACTTATGACATCTTTAATCTTTTTGGCTGTAAGCCTTAGGCTTTATGGCTAAGTCCTACCTCCTTATTGTTTTTTTAGCATGGAGGTTCTTTGTTTAGGCTGACGTTTGTAGTTTTTGTAGTTTATTATAAAAATAATCTCCATGATTTCTCTTCTAAATTTAGAAAATGCTATACTGCACTGGTTTTGTGAATGAAATAGACAACATGAAAGAGAGAAACCATCAAAATGAAAAATCATCTTTAAACACATGTTACATGTGTTTTAAAATAAAAGGAAGCTTTACCTGCTCAATGGCAGCATCTTATCAGAGGCAAATAGTAAGGCCCATTGCTCAGAGTGAGCCTATTGTAGCGGGATAAAGGACGGTTAGTTTGACTAAAGCCACAGCAGCAACTGTCTTCAAAGCATGAGACACTTTGGTCACAAGCGCCATATTAACTTAAGACACCATGCTCTTTAAAACTTTTCGAGGAAATGAAAAGTTTCAGGTTAGGCTCAAATGACCATCCTACCCACGTGAGTTCCGAACAAAGCCTTTGTGGTCATAAAATAGGCTGGACTCTTTACCAAGACATTGGTGATGATTCTTCGTATCAACCACCCTTTTACAGGAAAATAGGTGGAGCTTCAACTGCCAGAGAGTGTGTCCCTCTGAGGCCTTAAAAGAGATTTTTAAACATGAGATGGGCACATGCCTGGGGCTGGAGAAGAGACAGGAAAATTGTGTTTTCTTCCTCTTACAAAAAGGTCCCGAAGGTTGCCATTGGGTATCTGTAAGCACCCCAAGGGTACGTGACTAGGCATCCACCCTAACCCACTGGAAAAGTCTTGATATCTCTTCTTGACTCACTGATAATATTTGAAGTTTTGGTCATTTCCGTTATATTTTTCCTCTTTCAAAGATAGAAAGAAAGGTTTTTAAATCAAACATTGACATATTATGTAATATAAAATATATATCATGTGAATTTTTAAGTTAAGACACTTTGTCTTTTATTTTATACTCTGTAAATACTTGGGGCATAGTATCAAATCACTGTATGTGAATAAATCATTTGTAATAATATTCCACTGCACTGACTCTTCCTCCAAGAGAGCATAATGAAACACTAGACCGGGTATGAAAGCAATCCAGTAGGACAGATTTGGGTGTCTCAATCAAAATCGCACTTCCAGAAGAGAAAAACAACAAAACAAAAGCATGCTGGGAAGTAACAACATGCTAAAATATAAATGGACGCTATAAACAGACCACAGGGTAAAGCTGCTGCTCCTACACCCATCACAAACTCATGTTTGATAATAACGTATCATCTCCCTGGAGCTTCTGAGCCTCTTGGGCATTGCTAAGCGAATGAGTTCAGGATAAGAAATGAGAGATTAGTTAATACTTGACTCACAGAAAAGTATGTCTACTTTGTTTGCCCTGAGACCAAATCAAAACAGAAGACTTCAGCCAAGCATAGAGGTGGCGCAAACCTTTAATCCCAGCACCTGGGAAGCAGAGGTGGCTAGATCTCTGTAAGTTTGAGGCCAACCTGGTGTACAAAGTGAGTTCTAGGACAGCCAGGGCCACATAGAGAGACCCCGCCACAACAGAGAACAAAGAACAAACAACAAACAAAACTGAAGACTTCTTAGAAGAAGGCTGGACACTCCCTACAGGTTCTAGTCCATACAGGGCCAGTTCTAGGATGTCCGTGTTAGACTGAAATCTTCTATTTACTATTTTATCCATTCACCTCTGACAAGTAACTAAAATTCCTCAGGGCCAACAAGCTCATCTTTACTAAAGCAGTATGCTGCTTAGCTATGGTTGTTGTTTGCCTACTGTGCTAACTGGTTTCAGCTGTCCGTTCCTCAACACGTGTCACTTCTACCGGGACAAGTGATTAGACTACACGAAGTCTTAGAGAGAGAAAAGAAAAGAAGACTTGAGACAGAGCGGTTGCCAGTTATGCCTGCGGAGAAAGAGAAGGAGCCGGAGCAAGAAGATGTGGATGTACCGAACCCCATGCCAGCGTAAGTCCACAATTGACTGGTTCATTCATTTATTAAGACTAATTTCTAATTATCAGGTAGCGTTGCCCACTTGAACTTGTTACATGACAGGTAGTATCTTGGGGATATTTAGTCTCTGAGCATTGGCCACATTTCCTCTTCTATGTCAAGATCAGCATTGTGCACACTTGAACTAACCTTACCACAGAGGAAATCCCCTTCTACCCACATATCTAGACTAAATACATATCTTTCCGGAGCTCAAACCTAAATTAAAGTTTCTGTGAAGAAGGAAGGAAAAGATGTGTATTTGTGTCTCCATAATTGGATATTTCTCATCACTAATACCAAATCTTTTAAAAAAAAATCTTAGACTATTGAATTCAGTTGATTGATAAGTGAGCATTGAACTTGGCCTCTGAGGAAAACCTTGTATAAAGTGTTCAAAACAGTAATGGAACAGCATCTGGGCTCTGGAGCATCCTACATGTGTCTTTTGATTGTTGAAAATATTATGGGTCTTATCTTCTGGAGATCTTGGTGCTTTTGTCATTAAAGCATGTCCTGGCCCATCTCTGACATTAGGTTCTAATGTACAGTCTTCCTTACTAAAGCCACTGGAACCTGCTAATCAATATTGTTAGCTTAAACTAGATAAGTGACCAACTCACAGAATAAAAATAAGATGGACTGCTTTTTGTTTTTTTCCCCCAAGACAAGAAGACATGTGCTTAGTACAGAAGAATAAAGAGAAGAGTTAAACCAGTTCTTGTCACAATTGAAGATGTTTACTGCTAACATTTGGGTGTATCACGTAAAAAGTTGTACATGGCTACTATATTTCACTAAATATAGCATGTATTATAAAAACAACAAGTACCTAATTTCTTAATTTTGTGTCTAAAAATACTACTGGTGCCATTTTAACACAAATTATAAATCAAGAGTGGTGTTTTTAATCGGGGTCTCTGAGTTCAAGGACAGCTTGGTCTACAGAGTGAGTTTCAGGACAGCTGGGGCTATATGGTTATTCAGAAAAATTATTCCTCAAAAATACCAAACAAAGACACCACAAACAACAAATTATACTAATGTAGTCAGTTCAGATACAGTCTTAAGGTCAGTGGTTTAAAACAGAGCCCCACTAAGCTGTGGTGGTGTACACCTTTAATTCCAGCCCTGGGGGCGGGGAAGGCAGGTGGATCTTTGAGTTTAAGGCTAGCAGAGTCTATAAGGTGATTCAGACCATCCAGGGCTACAGATCGAGGCCCTATCTCAAAACAAATAAACAGATTAACAACACAAATAGATCTGTGAGTTCGAGGTCAGCCTGGTGTAGAAGAGCAAGTTCCAGGACAGGAACCAAAAAGCTACGGAGAAACCCTGTCTCGAAAATTAAAAAAAAAAAAAAAAAAGATCCACAAGGAGAGTCTTGGGATGTTCTGGAGTCCTGAAAGAAAGCACCAACAAATTAATCAAAGACCCTGTTGTGAACTGAGACTGGGGATATGCTGTTAGCTGTCACAGGTTTTCAATAGTAAACATGATTATACATGGATTGGTAGATTTCTTTTCATGTTCTTTTTGCTTAAAAGGTAACTCTGTATCTCTCGAGGTGTTTAGCATTATTTTCAAGTAATGATCTTCATTAGTTTTTCAAAAATCTGTCTTCCCTTTCATCTCACCTTCGCAGATGTTTTTATGCAGTTTCCCGGAAAGAAGCAACCGAGATGCTGGAGAAGAATCCTTCTTTGGGAAACATGATCCTGAGGCCTGGCAGTGACAGTAAAAACTACTCCATCACTATTCGACAGGAGATAGAGTACGTTCAGTTAATCTGGCTAGCATACTGTTAGGAGCATGGTATTCCGGTCAGTACCTGGTACGTGCTCTGCTAAGGCAGCAAACGTAAGCACAAGCCTGAGAAGTAGCGTGGCACAAGCAAATCTCGCTCGTTACAAGGAATGAAGAGAACAGATCTGGGATTGCTGCTGTTTTCATAGACAGTGTTCACAAAGGCACTCAGTTAATGTAAGCAGAGACTCGAAGGAAGTGGGGGACCAAACCATGCTAGTAGCTGGGGAAGACCGGTCCAGGCAGCCAGTGCACATGCCCAGAAGTAGAATACTTCTCTTGTTCAGGAAGCAGAAAGTGTCTGCATACTTTACACCTATAAGGCCTACTGAAGAGCCTCTTGCTAGTATATAAATATTTGTAAAATGATTTACCTTTGATAAAGCCAGTAATACTTAGATGTGCTTAGATGCAAGTGTCAGGGCAGAAGAACTAGCTCCGTCAGGAAAGGGCTTGCTTCGCAAATGTGAGACTCTGAATTCAGTCTCGAGAGAGAGAGAGAGAGAGAGAGAGAGAGAGAGAGAGAGAGAGAGAGAGAGAGAAAACTCCAAAAGAAGTACAAGTTAGAGCTGCCAGTGAATATGGCTTTTGACCTACACAGGCCTTTCTTTTTTCTGTTTTCTTCTTTTTAAGATTATAATATAATCACAACATTCCCAGTTTCCTTCTCTCTCTCCAAACCCTCCCATATACTCTTTTCTATTCTTCAACTTGAAGGCCTTTTTTTTTCACTGTTATTGCATGCATGTGTGTGTCTTCCGAAACACAACATATAAATACAACATAAATGTTCCTAATGGTTATTGCATGCATATGCACATAGATATTTCTTTATGTTACTTGCACGTATGTTTTCAAGGCTCATCGTTTGGCAGCGGACAACCAAATGATGTCCTCTTCCATACCCTTTGAGATGCCCATCGGTGTTGTTCCATTTTCAGCCCAAGTTTGGGCTGTCCTCGCCCCTGGAAAAGCACCAGCTCCCAGAGTAGGAGAAACAAAGCAGAAAATTCACCCCTGTGCTCAGGGTTTAATATCTTCTACTTAATATGTCACTTGATTCTTAGAGACAGCAATTGAGAGAGGATTAGAACTGGGTCTCGCCAAAGGAGAGCTTAATGTAAGTGGCAGGAACCCGGACTGTTGAGGAACACCTGTGTTTCTCACAAAACATTTTCTTTCAAAGAGGTTCCAGAAGTGCTCAGCCATGCAAGTTGATGAGTGAGTCCTGTAAACACGAGCTGGGTAGGACAAGCTGGTTTACAAAGCAGAACATGAAAAGTAACTTTCCCCCATGTGTTTACCAATTAGCCTTAGGAAGGAGGGCTCCTCTCAGGAGTAAACAGAGCTTGCCAGGGCCAAACCATCAGGTGATTCCTCTCAGAGCAGAGCCTCAGCTGTCTTTAGCCAGCTCCGTGGCACGAGAATTCAGAAGACATAAAGCTATTTTTACAACAAGCCTCAAACTTTGTTTTTCCCTTTGAAGTTGTTCCAACTAGGTGCCATTATAGTCAAGTAAGTCATTACTAGCTAAGGAGGAAGCAGAATATCTTTCCCCCAAATTCATCCTTTTGCAAAACTTGAGATCAAGAACTAAGAAAACATATTTAGAACCACATGTAAAGCAATGCTCTTCTTTAAAGACTGGCTTCTCTTTTTCTGTCTCATTTGGGTTCACTTGTAGTTCCTCTGACTCAGCCTTTTACGTGCTGGGATCACGGGTGTGTGCCGCCACCTCTCATTTTATATCATAACCAAAATGCTTCAAACAGTAAGTTTTATCCATTTTGCTTTTTCCTTTGCAAACCAAACCATAACAACAGTTGGAATAAAGGGAGAGACAAAGCCTGTGAGACTTCAGGGCCACTACTTCTCTGCATCACCTTTGACCTCAGAATCTATTCCCATTACTCCAAAGTCCCAAGAGCTTCTGCTGACCCCTGTCTGCTTTCATCTCTCAGCTTCCCCAAGAACTGATTATGTGATGGGATGGTTATTACCAACAATCATTGTCCCATTATATGATGCCCTTTGTGTACCTTGTGTTGAGTGCTACAGACATTTCCTACAGGCACAAAAGAATAACTGAGACACATAGCATTTCCCATGCTTTATAAACTAGAGTGGCAGAAAACAATAAATATTATCTACATATTAAACGTAGATAAAATAAGTATAATTTAGTGTGTCCTTAAATACGTCAAGGAGCGTACTAGGGATTTTGCGAGTTATTAGCCCACAAGAACCCTAAGAGGTAAAGCTTTATCATCTCCACTATGTAGGCTGAAAACACACACATGTGCACGCACGCGTACGCACACACACACATTCTGTCACAAATACACACTCACATACATACACACACACATACATACACACACCTACTCACACACATGATAAGGGACGTGTAGAGAGCACATATGACAGAAACAGAGTTTAAGCCAACTGTCCTGTCTTCCAAAGGGTAGCAGTCATTTTTTCTCAGGATACAGGAGTTCTAATTGAAATTGAAGAGAGTTTTCAACGGGAACTTTCTGGTTACAAAGATCTTTTCCTGATTGGGTTACGATAAAGTCAGAGCCAACCATCTTGAACAGGCACATGTAAGGTGCCCTCTCTCCAAAGACTTTCTCTGCCAGTCTGGAACTGATTCGTGACCTTTTATTGTTAAGAAACACTTCTTTTGAAGTGAGAAGCTTGGCTAAGGCTTATGTCATTTTGAAAGCAGCCCATTGAGATTAAAGATTTTCTTCCCGATGTGGTATCCAGGGGAACAGAGATTTGGATGTAATGGAAGATGAGGAGTGTCCCGTATAGGAAGGACACTCGTACAGTTTAGCCCTCGTGGAATATGAACTGGACGTGGGAAAGTTGTGGTTCCAAAAAGAAGGTGAAAAGACCCCATAGACAAGTTAAACTTATTTTCCTTGGCTTCTGAATATGAGGCAAATATTGAACTAGTTCAAATAAATGACACCATAATACATGCTGTTAATATGTCACCATTAGAAAATGTTTGGGCGAAACACAATTGCCATGTGAGCCAAATAAGTTCAAGACCAACATGCTTCTATGCAAAACTAACTGCCATGGACACTGACTTCTCAGCAGGGACTCTCAGCTCACAGCAGACAACAGTATGAGATGAGGCCCGGATATTGTTCGATCCGGCTTTATAAATGATGCGTTTATAATGCTGGAACACAGTGATGAGCACAATGGGATTTTTTGCTCCAAAGCAGTTCATAACAAACTCTTACCATTTGGGGTGGTAACAATTCAGGGTGATATTTTTAAAGGGGAAGACCTGAAGATACTTCTGCTGTATTTACATTCCCAACCACCTATTATTTAGCAGCCGACATTTTCCCCATCATTATGAGATCCACAAAGTTAGCAGCAATGGAGGACAGCATTTGAGCTCGCACAGGGATAGCTGGTGGGGGCTACTTGGTGGGATGGGATTGGTGATGAGGTGGAGTACAAGGCTATTTGCTTTCAATAATTCTTTTTACTTTCCTTTTAGTAGAATGGATACATTATTTAACTTATATATGACCACAAAAGATCTTTTTACTCCTTTGGGTTTTGGTTTATTTTATTTTTTATTTTTAGGGAGTGGATATTACACATGTTAGGCAAGTGCTGAATCTGGGCTACATCTCTACCCTGGCTACATCCCTACCCTGGGCTACACCCCTACCCTGGGCTACATCCCTACCCTTTCATAAGATTTTATAGGTTACGGACTGAGAAAGTTTTAGTTTTTATTTTCACCTATTCTTTTCTCATTTACCAATGTAGTGGCTCAGCTTTTTTACACCTCCTCATGTATTACCATTTGTCTCAAAGATGAAGTAATCCCAAAGAAGAAACAGGATGCTCTAGCCTAAGCCATAGCTGTAGATGTACAGGTTTACTACACAGAGCACATTCTCCATTCATTAAGCTTGCATTGACTCAACTGTATAACCAAAAGAAGGCCAACCTTGTGCTTCATTTTAGAATGCCAAGAATCAAACACTACAAAGTGATGAGCGCTGGAAAGAACTACACCATCGACCTGGAGAAACCCGTATGTAGCCATCTCTTTGTTGCTGATAAACTTTCTCCTGTTGCCTTCCAAACCTACCTTAGAGACTGCAGAGGGAAGTGGGAACGCAGAAGTCTTCCTCAGGAACAGACACGGTGGTGGTAGAAGGGAGATGGGTACCTCTAGGTAAGACAGAAAGGGTGGGTGCCTCGCCAGCTCAGGCAGCTGAGATGGACTCGAAGAGAGCCTGCTTCTACAAGCGCTTTTTCCTCCACTCTCTCTGCAAATGATTACTCAATATAACTGCTTCAGGGAAAGAAAAGCGTTTTATGAAGGGTCAGTATAATATCCTCTATTTACTAATACTCAAATGAGCCTATATCTGAAGGGAAGCAATCTCAGTGCCCTGTTTTCTAATACCTACCACACAGAAGTCCAACAATGCCCTCTTAACAGCAGTGTACTGGGAGGACCGGTTTCTTCTTTGTCTTCATCTCCTTTTCAAGCTTAGTTATTATATTATGGAGCTAACGACAGGCCGTCTTCTCTCTCCCCCAGCACAATGTCTGGTGCACAGCCAAGTAACTTACACATGCAATTTAATCTTTTCTATCTCCATGAGATATAGTATGCCTATTATACAGGGAGTAAACTGACATTTAAACTAGTCTCAGCCAATGAAAATGTGGTGATGTGGCCTGAGGTTCTTTAAAATTAGCTCCTGGTTTCTCTAGGTGCATTGTATAGTAATGTATAGGTAGAATTCCTCACGTTTTGACTGTAAGGCTCACAGAGACACTGTTGTACAGCTCACTTTAGTAAAGATTGGCTCCAGAACTTCTCAGGTCCACGTCTATGGATCCAACTATGTATCTCAGTCCATCGTAAACTCAAGGTCTTCTGTTCCCCAAGTGCTGGGATGACTGGTGTGCACCAACCAGGCCTGGCTCCAACTGAGCTTTTTAAGCAGCGTTCTAACAAATGAGGCAGAAGTCTAGGAGGGGGCATCCATAAAACCATGTAACCAAAAGGGGTTCCAGTAAGGACCAATGTAACTAGTGCACCTTTGTAAGTGGAGACCTGCACTTCTTGTGGTTAGCCTCTACAGTCCACAGGAGAAGGAAAACAAACAGTCTGGATAGTTCCTTCACCTTTCAAACTCCTCTGTTACCCTGCCCTTCAACCAGGTTGCATTTTTTTTATTTTAATTTTAATTTTTTGTTTTTTCAAGACAGGGTTTCTCTGTAGCTTTGGAGCCTGTCCTGGAACTAGCTCTTGTAGACCAGGCTGCCCTCGAACTCACAAAGATCCGCCTGCCTCTGCCTCACAAATGCTGGGATTAAAGGCGTGCGCCACCACCGCCTGGCTTCCAGGTTGCATTTTAATGACTTATTTTACTTCAAGATTATTTGGGATATTCAGGTTTAACCAGATTTCACTTGTATAAAAGTACTGAGTTATAGGGTAGAGAGATTTTAGTGACACACAGACCCTTGTTACAATGAAGGATTAAAATGCTTAAAACTTCACTGGGGTTTCTAGTAGAGAAATCCTATTGTGCCCAACTTAAGAAAATATAATATCAGTCTATAAAAGGTTCTTCTTGTAACCATTTTAGAGGCTAGCAATTTTTAGGGACTAGGAGACATTTGGTTATGGAGTGGCCATATTTTTTCTTGTTTGCCTATTGAAATTCCAGTATTAGGAAGGAATTAAATTGGCCTAAAATGAGTCATTTTTCTATTTTAATTGTGAGAAGGCAAAGTACTTAAATGTTGTACACCAGACTGTACCCAATACTAAGAGTATTTCCTTACTAAAGAATGACCGCACAGTCCTTAAAAGGGATTAAACAGACATGGCTAAGAGAATCATTGCTGTTCAACAAGTCATTGAAGTTTGATGTCTACCCCATCTGACTGTCTGGAGGTCAGGACATACACAACAATCCCCACTAGAGTGCAGGGGAGCATCTCTTGTTTCTCTTTAGCTGAGCACTGAGCCATCTCTCCCTTTCTTTCCCACAGGTAACACTCCCAAACCTTTTCAGCGTCATTGACTATTTTGTGAAAGAGACGCGAGGGAATCTGAGACCATTCATACATTCAACCGATGACAACCTCGGTATGGTTTTCACTTTACAGCTGCATCGAATAAAAAAACAAAACCCAAAGCACACCACAGGACAAACTAAAAATTTAAAACGTAAAGCTCTCCATTTGGCAATCATCTTTGTCAGAATCTGGAGGGGCAGGGGGATCTCCTTCCAGACAGTCTATGAGGCATGCATTGTGATTATTAGCCTCATTCCATCATTCTATCCTTCTTTATCAAACAAGTTCAGGGACAATAGGAGAAAACAAAACAATACAAACTCCTGGGTAGCAAACAGGAAATATAAAGGATGGGCCCACAATAGTGTCAGATGCTTGGGCTTGGGTAGAATGCATGAGAGTAAGCAATGGCTGTGGGGATTGGCCATTTGGTAGTAAATGACCTACCAGAGTGCTATTCTATTACAAAAGTAAAGAAGTCAGATGGCAAGGACCTAGGAGTGAGCAGATGGTGAGGAACTACTGTCACAAGTTATAGCTGGGGCCAGCTTCAAAATTGGTGGGCTTCTTTTTCATACAGGAAGAACTTTAAAACAGTGGTAGGTAGCCGTCCACTAAGCTGAGCAATGAGACCTGCGTCAACAGTACAGTTCACACGCTCATTACATTGGCTCCATCTGCGTTCTCGTTTTCACCATAGAGAGGCAAGCTAGACTCGCTCATCTTCCCCGGTCCTATCCAACAATCTACATGTAGTCACTGGGCAAGCTCTGAGCAGAAGAGGCTAAGAATCTCCAGCTAGTTTGGGGTTCATTCAAAAATAGTTTCTTTTCCTAGATGTTATAAAGAAAAACTTTGTCTATCAAGGGCATATCTGCAAAGTCTCATGACCAAAAACAACAGTAGGTCTAAAAGTCTAAGTTCTTAAAATATCACTATCTTTGGATGCTACCTAAAATACAAAAAGTACAAGAGCTCAGAGTCTGCAGGAATCTTAGGTAAATGACCAAGTGTGATCTTCATCTGTGTGGTCCTCTGTAGACTTAGCAGAGGAAGTGTCTCTAAGATGTGGTCACACAGTTTGCTTGACAAGGCCTGTTATGGTATTCATGACTTTTGAAGCAACACGGTTCACTGGATTCTTGTTCTAAAAAATTCTTTCCCGAATCTGAAACATTGTTTCATCTTCTGCTATGTGAATCTAATTGCAGGCTTTGAAATACCATTAAAATAACCATGGCATTTCCCCTTAGTGTTTCAACCTGGTTCCTGCAGCCCCCTCTCCTCTCATCCCTAACTTTCTCTCTGTGTTGTCTAGCTTCGGAAAACTTCTCATCACCCATGATCCTAAACATGGACACATAACATAGTCAACATAATACATTGCTTGGTATGTATGCGGAAAAACACACCTACTAGAGTTCTGTGCGAGAATGACTTCTTAAAACAACATCTCTCCAAACCCTAGGGATTTCTTAATAAAATTTGGAGTATGTAGAAAATCCATTGTAACGTTCCTCCTCCCTGGATATTTATTCTGTCAGTTAATTATTCATCCCTGTATAACAATCTGCCTCCGCAATGGCTAGATCAATAACTATTTCATTGGTTCATTGTTCTACAGATCAGATAATTTGATTGAATTTCATTGGGCAGTTTTTCTAGTCTTTGTCACTCACATAGGCTCCAGCTTAGTAGGAAATTGAAACTGACCTTGTCGTCCCCTGCTAAGTGAATTTATTTCTAATATTCTGCCTTCTAAGTTTCAATATGGCTTTAATTCCATCTTAGATGCAGAGGCCTTATGCTCAGGCTGGGGAGGACCCTGCATGTGATCTCTGATGCTCCCCGTACAAGTTAAAAACAAATGTAGCCACTTTACAGTACATGGCATAGCTCCATTCGCTTCCTTTCTTATTGATCTCTCTCTCTCTCTCTCTCTCTCTCTCTCTCTCTCTCTCTCTCTCTCTCTCTGTTTTCTGTAGAATTTCCAACTTACTTTTTTTTTTCTTTTGGTTTTTCGAGACATAGTTTTTCTGTTTAACAGCCCTGGAACTCACTTCAGAGACCAGACTCGCCTGCATCTGTCTCCCGAGTACTAGGATTAACAGCATGCATCACCATGCCCAGATCAATTTTCTGACTTTCTACCAATTAATCTTAGGTTCCATTTGGGCAATTTGAAAATTATTGTCAGGAGTCTTTGAGTCCTTCTGAAGTCTCTGCAGCAGCACTTACTTGCTTTAAGTAGGCAATTATTGTGGCTAGGGTGAAGCAGCTGTCTCAACTGCTGTGGGAAGAAGCTCCAAGTCAGTTACCTTAGCTATGCTGCTTTAGGTTTGTACATCTCAAGATGTTGTCCTAGGGCGATGGTCCATACTGCAGCTTAGAGCTCAGAGCCTTCGACACACCACATAGTCAGCTACCATGCATTAGCTAAGGGAGGTTTAGTTTGTTTCCTAACTAACCAAAGCAACAACAGCATGGCTAAGCAAGTATCTGGGGAACAGGATTCATTCTCTCACATGTGGAGATCCTGTTTCCCAGCGCCATTTATTGAAGACGCTGTCTTTTCTCCTGAGTTTTCGGCATTGTTGTCAAGTATCGATCAGATGGCTATGGTTAAGCACACTCATGTCTGGGTCGTCTGCTTTGGTCCATTAGTCTGCACATTTTTGTGCCACTACCATGCTTTTATTAGCATAGCCGTGCAATAGCCTGGAGTGAAGAGCTGCAGGTGATCAAGGACCATAGAGAGAGGGAGAATCAGCGTCCTCCATGGAGAAGCCTTCACATACGTTGTCCAGTCCTAAGTGTTCAGTCCTGGACACATGTACATGCTAGCAAAGGTAAATGAACTCAATAAGTCATATCAGTATACACATATATACATATTCATATCCATGTAACAATATTAAAGAAAAAATCTTGGGAGAGGCACACAGGAATTGGAGAGACCCCCCCCCACAAAAAACACCCACTAAAATATAAAAATAATTTTCCCATGTAGAAAAACATATCTAAAACTTGGCCTCCTATTTTAACTGATACAATGCAAAGTCAAAAGTATATTTCTGACTTTGCTACTTACATTTAGCTGTATTTTTTTATTCCAACATCACTTGAATCTTTATAAAATAAAAATTTCTGTCTAGAACAACCAAACCTACCTCTTGGATCTTTGTACAAGAGGAGCTCTTGGTAAGCATGAAATCTGTGCACGGCCGACACAACACTAGGTGGCGCTCTCTCCCAGTTCTTACCTCTAGGATGTCTCTAACTGTCCTAAGGATCACTGCTCTGTCTAGGTAAAAGAAGTGGCCTGAGAGCTTAGGCAGGTCTGTCCTGCTGTTCTGTGAGCTGGGGGCTGTGTCTCTTCAAACAAGTTAGAGAAAACAAACAAACAAACAAAAACAAAACAAAACAAACAAACAAACAAAAAAAGCAAATCCCACTCCCTCAGTTCTCAGTTTTTTGGATTCTATGGACAGAAAGGATTTTCCTTGGGGTGTTAGGACCAGGGAAAAAGAAAACAGACAATAAAAAAAAAATCGAAAATGGACTGCTGACTTAAATTACATCAAATGATTTTGAAAAACAGACAACCAGCCTATTATCGCTATGTGATTGAACTGGTTTGGTTTGCTTTGTGATCAAGAGTATTACTCAACCCCCTTGCATCTGGTTCCTTTGTTATCAGAGTTATTAACTAATAGGGAGAACAAGTGAATTACAGATGCCCAGGCAGCCTTTTCAAACCAGAAAAGCTTCTGGAGTGGACCATATTTAGATTTTCAAAAGCAAAAAGAGAAGGAAAATAGGACTTCCTGAGAAAAACCATGGCCAACCCCTCAAAAGCTGCATTTTAAGAACACTTTGTGGAATCTGGTGATCGTTTCTGGGACACAGACTTGCTTGTTGAGGCACGGTGTGAATGCTAGAACACTTAGTCTAATGTCTAACCTTGAGTCTAGCCACACTTAGCGGTTCAGGGATCTGGAGCTGTGGAACTGGCCAGTGTGTTTACGT
This sequence comes from Alexandromys fortis, assembly GCF_014885135.2. Lineage (NCBI taxonomy): Eukaryota > Metazoa > Chordata > Mammalia > Rodentia > Cricetidae > Alexandromys > Alexandromys fortis. Next base: position 39,072,285 of record NW_026067949.1, read on the forward strand.
AGCATACTAATGAAAAGAACCTGGGATTGTCTTTGAGCCTTGCTACACAGTGTTAGTGTCCAGCTTTCTCTCCGATACCAAGAGGCAAGAGGAGCAATAGAAATAGAATAGTCAAGAGATATTCTCTCAATTTATTCTTCCCAATGCCAGAAATTACCACCTTAAAAGTCATTTCAAAATACAGCATGTAAAGGTATACAGAACATTAAGCTTGAGTATAATAAAATACGTGATATTTGCGGTCCAGGGTACAAAAATATTAAAAGAAATCTGGATATTCTGCATCTAATTATGTAAAACTTAATAACACCTGCAGTGTTTGGGGAACAAGCAAGAAAAACAACTCCTACTGTGAGTAGAGAAAAACTTGGTCCTACAGAATCGCTTCATTACCTAATCAATACTTTCCACCCATAATTTCCAGGTCAAGAGCCCAACACAGAAAAGTGAGAAGCTGAAGAAAAATCCACACAAGGCCTGAAATAACGCGAAAACTGCTTCCATAGGTCTTAGTATTTATTGTTTTCAAAAGGAAGACTTTCACTTTTAAAGACAATTATCTCTGACCCTAAATCACTTGTTTGGGAACAAGAATAAAATAATGTAGCATGTAATTCCATTGTTTTATCAGTAGGAAATCAATTTACTGGTTACCACCAGCTGTCTGTAGAGTAACCTGACACATACATTTCTCTGTACTAAGCGGGGAAAAATTACTTTTTAAACAAAAACAGGTTTTTGTTCCTCCATGGCGTCATTTAAATACATTTCACATATACAATTTGCATTGCAGATTATCTAGTTCCCCTAAATCCTACATTATCTTCTAAACTCTAACTAGGTTTTTGGTAAAGTCTGATTGAACAAATGAATCAAATGTAAGTCATTTAAATGATCTGGTTGGCGGCCACAGACAAGAAATGAACTAGGAAATGTCCACCTGGTAGGAATGCCATATGCTGTATATTATGTTCATGGAACTAACTGCAATTCATTTTTATGTTTTTCCTTGAAGCTCTCATTCTACTAGTTCAAAACTAAGCCATATATCATTAAAGGATGATAAAATAAACACCACTTTCAAACGTGCATGTTGTGTGATGTCTTACTCTTTTTGACTTTTTGGGGTGCCCACCAACCAGCTCCCAAATAACACAAGAAGGCTTATTTTTAGTTATGAATGCCCAGCCTTAGCTTGACTTGTTTCTTGCCAGCTTCTCTTAAATTATCCCAACTATCTTTTGCCTCTGGGCTTTTATCTTTCTCCATTTCTGCATATTTTCTTTCCTTCTTACTCAGTGACTGTGTGGCTGGCTCCTGACCTCCTCACCTAGTTTTCTTGTTCCTCTACCTCTCTCCCCCCAGAGTTCTTCTTCTGTTTACACTCTCTGTCTGCCAGTCCCACCTATGCTTGCTCCTGCCTCGCTACTGGCCGCTCATCTCTTTATTAGAACCGTCAGGTGTTTTAGACAGGCACAGTGACAGCTTCCCAGAGTTAAACAAATGCAGTGTAAATGTCCCACACCTGAAAATAATATTCCCCAACACATGTAGACGGTGATTCATTTCTTCAAAAATACAGATCCAAAATCCAGATTAGATCTCTTGAATACAATCTCAGTCACACTTTTTTCCTTTGAAAACAAGTTCTTAAATTGATTTTTTTTCCTTTTCCTCCCTCCCTCCCTCCCTTCCTTTTTCTTATTATATTTTGTATATATTGTATTGTTTTTGTCTCCGTGTGTCTGTGTAAGGTTACAGACAGTTGTGAGCTGCCATGCTGGGAATTGAACTTGTGTTCTCTGGAAGAGCAGTGCATGCTCTTGTTATGTAGTGTGTTTTACTCTCTTGGCTTTTTTGGGAGCCCACCACCCAGCTCCCAAATAAATCACACACAGAGGCTTATTCTTAGTTATGAATGCCCAGCTTTAGCTTGGCTTCTTTCTTGCCAGCTTTTCTTAAATTATCCCGACTACCTTTTGCCTCTGGGCTTTTTCTTTCTATTTCTGTAATCTTACTTTCACTCTTACTCTATGGCTGGATGGGTAGCTGGGTGAGTGACTGACCCCTAGCATTGTTCTCTGTTGCAGCTTCTCCTCTTCTTTGTTTTTATTTATTCTGTCTGCCAGCCTCGCCTATCCTTGCTCAAGCCTCCCTCTTGGCCAGCCAGCTCTTTTTTTTTTTTAATTATTTCTTTATTTATTATGCATACAATATTCTGTCTGTGTGTATGTCTGCAGGCCAGAAGAGGGCACCAGACCTCATTACAGATGGTTGTGAGCCACCATGTGGTTGCTGGGAATTGAACTCAGGATCTTTGGAAGAGCAGGCAATGCTCTTAACCACTGAGCCATCTCTCCAGCCCCCAGCCAGCTCTTTATTGGGTGTTTTAGACAGGCAATCACAGCTTCACAGAGTTAAACAAGTGCAGCATAAACAAAAATCACACACCTGAAAATAATATTCCTCAACGCTCCTGAGCCATCTCTCCAGCTCAGAATACTTTCAACGTGTTAACGGTATGAAAAAGATAAAAGAAAGTTATATAGGTGTATAAAAATACAAGCATTGACTATTGTCTTATAGAATTCAGACACTGTAGTATACAACTGAACTAAAATATACAAAAGAATTGTGTGATGAAATATAGGTGGGAGGAACACAGTTGATACCTGTATAAAGAAGTCTAAAACTTACAACTGTATGTTCATGAATCTGGCAAGTCAACACAGGAAAGAATGACTAGTCCCTGGCCCATAAAGTCTAGGCCTCCAATCATTTAAAAAGTTTGTTTACTCACATCTGATACCTGAGGCTGTTGATAACCTCAATTCTTCACATGAGTTATTTGGTTTGGGAATATTGCTGTTTGGAAATATGTAGTCTTAATCACTAAGGTAGTGACTCACATTAGTTTTATTTTGTGCAAATGGACAGAATTTAATATAGTAAAAAAAAACTTTAGTCAAGAGAAAACAGTGCTTATCCTTTAAGAAAACAGAAACTATAATTTATTTTAATAAAAAATTAACATACAACCAGTAAACAGATTTAGGGAAGAATGGAGATGTCCACATAAAACCCAACTGTAAAAAGGAAGGTATAAACATTATAGAAGCTGGGGAGATCCGCTCTGTAGGACGGCAGAGAAAAGCTCCAGCCTGTCAAACAGTGACAGCTGCTGGAAGAGCAACTGCCGGACAAGATGATCAACACCTCCTGACCACCAAATCCAAACAATTGTGGTACATACTAGGCAAATACCTAAAAATTAGAATATATATAGGGTCAAAGGAAATGGATGGAAAAATTAAGATGGTTAGAGATAAGACTTTAAGGCACAAAGATAGCTCACATTGATAAAATACCATTCAGCAGGAAAATATAACAAGCCAAATTTACAGTCCTACTCACTGATTGCTGTGAAGAGACACCATGACCGAAGCAACTTTATGAAAGGAAGCATTTTATTGGGGCCTTGCTTACAGTTTCGGTAGTCTACTATTCTCATTGGGTGGGAGCACGGGGGCAGGCACAGCCCTGGAGAAGTAGTTAAGAGCTACCTCCCGATCTGAAGGTGTTTGCATGTGTGTGTGTGCACGTGCACACACACACACACACACACACACACACACACACACACACAGACATGGGCTGGCACAGGATCTGAAACTCCAAAGCCCATCTCCAGAGTGACAATTCCTCCAAGGTCACAACTCACAATCCTTCTAATCCTTTCAAATTCAAGTTCCACTCCCTAGTGAATAAATATTCAAATATATAAACCTATGGGGGCCATTCTTACTCAAACCACCACACATGAACTTACTAATGTTGCCTCACGATATATAAAACAGAAACACAACACTGGGAGAAAAAAAGCAAATAAATGGGTGACTTTTAGTATAACTCATAATTCACATTATAGTTTATTAAAAACACATTAAGGATATAGAAACTTTAATATTAAAAAAATTTGATGACTCTGATATGTACAGCACACAGCCCCTAATGACTACAGAATGTACTAGTTCCAAATTCATAAAAATTATATACTGGGCCACAAAGTAAGTCTCAAATAAATTTAAGTATTAAAAAAATCTTTTAAATTTTCATTAGGATTTTTTTTTATGTTAAAGGGAATGAAACTCTATTTTACTCATGGGTATGGACATTGGAAGACCAAATGTACAGTACTGAAAATTGTGTAGGACTTCTTCCTGGGTCTCAATCTGGCCTGGGCCTCCAGTGTGAGCCAGAAAAATCATTTTTAGTCAGGTCACGTCCACCTTTGTGGTTACTGGTACTATGGCTTCAAAGCTTCAGCTAAAAATAACAGCACAGAAACTTGGGACTCTGTTCCAGACATGAGCTCTTTGGTGGCCCACTGGAAATGAGCCAAATGTGGGTTAGGGTGGCACAACTCAATGATCCTTGCTCGTTAGGACTTTTTTAAACTTGAGTTTTAAAATCATCAATATTTTCCAAACATATGGCTTTTGCAGTAAATCTTTATATTTTGCGTTTTAATTCATCTAGATCTTGGTTAAGAAAAAGAAATCTGATTTTTAGGACCAGTCAAGAGGTGAGGACCCTGGTAACTTCAAACCACATTTGGAACTTGGAAGAGATGAACTTTAAGGGTAAGGGCAGACAAGCAATAAGAGAATAGTAGTCAAAAGTTCTACCTTAAATCACACTAGTATGGCTAAGAAATCTGAGGGCCCGAAATTCCATCAAGGTGATTTTAGTTACAAGTCTCCAGGCAGAAGCAAAAACATGTCTTAATAGGAAAATATTATCCTATTAAGTAATTTCACAATTTCAAGTAAAATACTGGCAAGCATTAAAAGGATACTGGGTACAGAGAAAGAACAGAAGAAACAAAAGTCAGGTAACAGACAGAGGAAGGCTTTAGATTCTTTAATTAGGCAGACTACATGGTCTGGGTTGGAGCCATGGCTCAGGGGTAAGGGTACTTGCTGTTCTTGGGGAGGACAGGATCTCACTCTTGGGCAACTCACAAACGTTCTAACTCCAGATCTAGGGGATCTGCTGCCTCCTGGCCTCTACAGGCACCTGCATACACATGGACTGCACACATGTGTACATGGTATACATAAACACAAGGTGCACATATACGTGGAAACACACCACACATAAATGAGAGATTAACAGTTTTTGAGGGGAAGAAAAGTGAAAAGTGCCAGAGTGACCAGTTTGTAAGTTTATGAAGAAATCTGAGAAAAGAAAAATCAAAGGGCTAAGAATAACCAAGACATTTTAACAGAAAAAGTTGGAAGGATGAATTTTGTCAAATATAAACATATCAGCTACAGTGATGGAGACAGTATATTACCATCAGGACAGAAAAGGAAAGAAACGAAGGTTCAATAGGATACATACACATCTTCTAGTGCAATGCTACCTTGGCAGAACCAGGGAAAAAAGGAAAACAAACTTTACCTAAATACTAGTGATCTAGTATTAGCCATGATGTTCAGAATCAGCTCCTCATGAATTACAACTTAATCCTGAGAGGCAAAACTAAAGTGCTTAGGAGACAAGAGGGGGATCTTAGAAGACCTCCCAGGCTGTCAACGAGGTATTGTGAAACGAAAGTCTAGTCCTGTTAGGTATCTAACCTTTAGCTACAGAACAGAAGATATTTAGAACTATACAGACAATAAAAACAGGGTTTATACAGATCTTTCATGTACCAATGAGGAAAAGCGCTGCCAACACAAAAGGAAGATATGTAGCAGATCTGACAACACACTTTTAAAAAGGAAGTGGAAATGGCAACGTGAAAAAGGTAACCCCCATAATAAGAGAACAGAGGAACCAGTCAATGAAATACCATTGCATATCTACCATTGTCAAAATACAAAAACAAAACCCATCCGAACTGACCCCAGTGTAGAGAAAGCGAGTGTTAGAGCAAGGGGATGGTGCATGGGAAGGGTTGGAAGGATGAAATGGAAGGGGAAAATGATGCAATTAGGTTTTACTTTCAAAACTAAAATATTAAAAAGTATCTACAATCAAGCAAGTTTGATCCTAGCCATCTTATTTGCACTGGAAGAGAAACAAAATACATTTATTATAGAACTGTACTTATCCTGAACTAAATACATCTTTATCATTCACAGTCAATACAACATAAACTGGTATATTAATGCAAAGGTAAACTATACATCAATGGTAAATACGGCTACAATGAGCATGGACAAGCCACAGCAAATGAAAGACATAGAAAAACGCAACGATTCTTTACATACAGCTCAGAAGCAGGCAGAACTACACTGCTCTGTCTAGATATACACACAGAGGGAGTAATACCACAAGAACAAGGAAACAGCTAAAAATAGGATGATAGTAACTACCAGGGGTTTAAGATATCTGTGACTGGGAAGGGATTAGGAAGGTTTCTGATATCAGTGATCTATTAATTTCAATATTGGTTAGATTAAATATTTTAAAATTATTCTTTAAACTGCATATTCACACTATATACTTTCAACAGGCATTTCTCAATTATGGCAAGAAGCTTTTGCAGATGGAGTAATGGCTCAGTGATTAAGATAACTGGCTGCCCTTCCAGTGAACGTGGCGGGTCACAACTGTCTTAACTCGTCTCAGGGGATCCATGCCCTTTCTGGCTTCACGAACACTGCACACATGCGGAGCATAGACACACCCACAAACACAAACAAGCTTTCAAGATACAACAAGAGAAAAGCACACACACGGCCTGCTGATTCTTTATCTGACTCCCTAGATCTAAACTTTCTGATTTCTGTTTCTGAGTTGGGACTCACACCCGGAGTCTTGCGTATGCTAGGCATGTATTCTGCGGTAGAGCTACATACAATCTTAGCTATGGCTGTAGTTTTGTACTCTGACGCTGTTCCAACAACGTGCCACGAACGATAAACTATTAAAAATAATATATTTGTTTTTATCAAGTTCTACTTTCGGAACAATGTGTAAGGAACTTAAGACACAATACAATACTTCAAATCCTATAAGGAACCGACTTTGAAACCCCTTCTCATGGAGTCTATTTCTGCCTGGCTTTCTCATTTACTTCTGTTCCTGGTGATTAAAGTTAGGGCTTTGAGCTTGTTAAAGCACACTGTCCCTTTGACTTATATGTCCAAAACTAGTCTGCTTGCAAAGCACAGAAATGAGGAAACAGAAGCAGTACTAATCACAGAATAAGATGTGTAGTTAAATTCTTTGCAATGAACCACAGAACATGGTTTATGACAATATTCTAAAATTTCCTAGACTTAGTTTTAGAATATGTATGCATGCATGCGTGTAACCGAATGGAGTAGCATATTTTCTTTTTGTACCCAGTTTGCACACTAGTATTCAACAGCTATATTACAGTAACAATAATCTTAAAGTATAAAATAAAACAATTAAAAAGGTTGTCATTAACTTCACTGTGGCTTTCCAGTTTAGTAATATTTTGGATAGTAAAAATCATTACCTATAGAAAACCAGAACAAAACGGAAAAACAAATGACAAAACAAATGTAGTTTAACTGCCAACAAGTCCAATCAATCCCAGTTGAGTTTATTTACTGAAGCACTCTACCCGAGCATGGTTCCCATTTTCTTCTAAGGAGATATGGAGACCTAGGAAAACACAGCCAAGCTACTGGTTCATGTTTGAGGACTGCTGAATGGTTACCTAGAAATACATCACTACCAAAGAACAGAAGACAAGTAAAAACTAGGAAAAAAGGGCATTAAAAAAAAAAAAAACAAAGCTCCTTTTATTATTCCTAACCTTTTAAGTTCTGAGCCACAGAGCCTTTGATGTTCCTGTATCAAGTTTATATGATACTAATTTTGAACATTATACTAGGAATAGGCACAACAGAAGAGCACAGGATGACAAAACAGTATTTATTCAGATGTAGCCATTTAAGATGGACCCTGCCACGTCTCTCCATCTCTCGATGAACAGAATACCTTGTTACATAAACTCACTCATTTTCCAATTGGATCCGTCAATAAGAGGAGGAGAGCAAACCTGGGTTAACATAGGATTTTAAATTATCTGTAAATGGAAAATAAGTACAGGGGGTAAAGAGATGCCGGGAGCTGGAGTAATACTGATGTAATCTAAATTTGAATCCATCAAAGTAGCTACTAATGGTCTGAACTCTAAGAGCAGGGGCTCCAGGCAAGTGACTTTCGGAGGTTATAAGCGCTTGATGTTTAGAATGCATGCTAACCCTTGTAAAAAAAAAGTCATTTGCTTGCTGTTTTCACTGATTTTACAGCCAAGTTCTGTTTGTACCTTTTAATGAACCCAATCATATTATTAATTGCAACTGTTCATATTAGGAAACAGAGCATTCCTCTCAATGAAGAAAAACTTAAAAAAATATAATTTCTCTCTCTTTGTCAATTCCCCTTTTGGGAATGAAGAGTAAAATGACATGTTTCCTTAAAAACAAACAAACAAAACCCCACTTTTTTCCTCCATTATATTGATGGAAGGAAAAAAGACAACTCTACTAGCATTAATTTATATCCATCTATTTCTAAGGATAGTCCCTTTATAAAACATTGTCTTATATACTCTGACTAATTTAGAGTTCCAGATAAATAAAATAAAGGCATATTAACAACCAAATGATTAGCCATATTTATCTGCTCACATTCATGGATTTTCTGACAGCTGTAGAGTGCATATAATACTGTTAACATTCAGTCCATGGTAACATGCCATCACCTCATGGCTCACAACACCGACCATATCAGTGAAACTCTTGATGTATGAGAGGAAGTAACATCATACACTGTTGGCAGAGGTAATAGGACACTAAGTGCAGCCACACAACCGTAATCTCTACTCTTCATCCGTCTCTCCCATCCCGCCCCCGTTAGAGCTATGGGAATTTTCAAAGCCTAATTATATCAGAGGTACAGTACCACATTATGCATATCGCATAATGGGTATCAAACACCAAAAAAAAAGCCTTAAAATAGGATTTAGCTTTTTTAATGGCTGGGATTCACTATTTTCTATTTCTTCATCTTTATTTCTTCTGGTCATAGATAAATGTTTTCTTTGTTCCTTTTCATCCACAGGGCTTAATATACAAACTTGTAAGCATTAGAAAATGGTATTCCAGTTCGAAGTTGCTGTGATCATAGCCACACGAAGCAACAGATGTGTACTATGCTCCACAATGTTTTGTAATTTTTCATTGTAGATATGTTTCCTACTGATGTTTCCCTTAAATTAAGGCAAAAGAAATCCACAGTATTGAGCTGATTATTTTAGCTTCTGAATTAAGTACACTTTCCAAAATACAGAAGTCCTGGAGTAACTCCGACAGCTTCTATTCATCCGTGTCATGGGTGAAGTAGTATCTTACTGGAGGTCCTGGCAAATCTTCATCTCCATCAGTGTCTGGGGCAAATGACACAGTAAGATCTACATATTTCTTCTCAGTGGAAGGTTTCACAAGTTTGTGCATTCTAAGAAAAATAAGCAAGGATAAATACGGTGGTAATTTGGTAAAAGGAAAAGATTTCCCTAGTTAGTACTATTCAGAGACTGTGGACATGTACATATACTGTAAAATATAATAATCTACCTATACTCTATTAATTTTTCCTTAAAGGTTCCAAATTGAAAACACTTATCTAATATGTTGGCTGCTGCTAATGACAATAACAAAGAAAGAAAAAAAAAACCCCAAAGAGTAATACAGTGATTCTGAAAAACTGACTTTCTTCCTTTATTTCTTAAAGATTAGAGACACCCAGGATCTTCTAGCACTCTCAAAAGAGAAAAAAGTAAGCTTCACTAAAATCTTAAAATACAAGATGCCCAATCTATCCTTTCTCTTACTACTTGGCTGTCAGAATTCTCCTGAAATCTAAGTGGAGGACCTATTTCACAGCAGGCTCTGAACTACAGTGCCTTCCATTTGATAATGGTACTGTGCCCCATACCTATGTGCATATCATTTCACTTTCCAAAGAGAGATCAAGTGTGCTTTTTAATTCTTAAGCTAAATGTGTATACAAAGTTGTTTGCTTTTACATATAATAATCCTCCTTCAAATGCTCAAATGAAATCTAACCCAAAATTGAGGTTTGAGGTAGGAAAGTCCATGATGCAATGTCAACATCTTCATTACAATGATTTTAGTTACATTTTAATCAATAATCAATGTGCCTGTTTCTCTGAGTACACTGTACTAGACATCAGGGCTATGTGTATAATAACAACAATGTAACAGAATTAGCAATTATGGAATACTACTTATTCTTGCACTGTTACATTTTTAGGGTTTACTATTACTTTAACACTCAGTAGTTATGGGAACAAACATGGCAGAGAATCTGTTTCAAAGTTACTCAAGGAGACAAACAAGTATTAATAAATAACCACCCAAACATGTGAACATGTCTTTACAAAACCAAGCTCATGCTCTTAACTATGCTCTCATTGACAGAACTAAGAGTTCAGGCACTTAGGTAATAAATACGTGCTAAATTAAAAATGTAGAACATAACAAATATCATTCATAAAGCATCACTATCACACACTGGTCAACTCTCAAAAGGCGTTATTTTTTTGCAGCAAATTTTTTTTTTTTAAAAGATTTTTGTTTATTAAGTATACATTGTTCTGCCTGCAGGCCAGAAGAGGGCACCAGATCTCATTACAGATGGTTGTGAGCCACCATGTGGTTGCTGGGAATTGAACTCAGGACCTTTGGAAGAGCAGGCAGTGCTATTAATCACTGAGCCATCTCTCCAGCCCTTGCAGCAAATTTTAAACTACACTAATTAATTCATGATCACACATTTCACACACACCTAGGTAGAGAAAATTCAGACAATTATAATGTATGAATGATTAACTTCAACTGACGGTCAAAAGCTGACAGTCATATTAAAGAAAATTATCACATATAGAGATCCATTTATTCATACAAGTTTTACTGATGGCTCTTCTATGCCAGGTATTGGTCTAACTGTTCAATATACAACAATGAAAAGATCAAATAAATATTTATGAACTGTGGAACTTAACGTTCTAGTGTGAGGGGAGGGGATAATGACAGAAGCAACAATACAGGCCAACTATGCTGTAGCTATAACACTATTGGCAAGCATTATGAAAAAGAGAAAAAGAAGAGGCTGAGGAAGATAATGTTTGCTGTGTAAGCATGAAGACCTGAGTTTTGTCCCTAGAAGCCAAATAAAAAAGTTTAAAGTGGTAGCATTTGTAGTCTCAGTACTGGGAAAGTAGAGACTAGGTTTAGAGGGAGGTTGGCCAGTCAGTTTAATCAAGATAGCAAGTTCTAGGCTAAGTGAGAGATTCTGCCCCAACACTGACATTAATCTCTGATCTTTACACATACTAATATGCATCTGCACACATTAGAGCACACACCACACACCTCCATGTGCACACACAGAAGTGCATGTACATGAAACTAGTTGGTTTTCTGAAAAGATGAACAAAGTTGGCATACTCTTTAGTCAAACTAACTAAAAGAAAGGGAGAAAAGACCCAAATTAATAGTTAGGGACAAAAGGGAAACATTACAACAGATAAAAAGTTCATAAAATCATGAGGACATACCTTAAAAACTTATGTTATACTAAGTTGGGTAATTTAAAAGAAACAGATGAATTTCTAGATGTGTGTGACTTACCAAAGTTAAACCAAAATGAAATAAAGAATTTAAACAGATCTATAATGAGCATCAAGACTGAAGTGGTAATTTTAAAAAAAGTGCGGAATCAGAATGACCAGGCTTTAAAGAATAACTAATTTTGTCGGGCGCACGCCTTTAATCCCAGCACTTGGGAGGTAGAGGCAGGCGGATCTCTGTGAGTTCGAGACCAGCCTGGTCTACAAGAACTAGTTCCAGGACAGGCTCCAAAACCACAGAGAAACCCTGTCTCAAAAAACCAAAAAAAAAGAATAACTAATTTCAATCGTCAAATTATTCAATGAAGTAAAAAAAGAAAGGAATGTTTTCAATGTCACTTTGCAAAGCCAGCATTTCTGTTACCAACCCAGATGAAAAAGCACACAGAGGAAAGTTACAGATCAATATTCTTGATGAACAGATATGAAGAGGTTCTCAGTAAAGCACTAGCAAATGGCACTCAAGAACAATCAAAAAGAACATTTGTTATGATCAGGTCTGTTTCATCCTAGAGATGCAAGGGATAAACATATACAAATCAATCAATGTAATATATCACATAGATTCATGATCAGAGATCACATGGTCATGTTTCAATAGATATAGTAAAGATTATTTCACAATAAAAACCCTGAAGAGACTAGGAAAGACAGTATCTCAGCATAATAAAGGCTATGTGTCAGAAATCTGCGGTGGGAAATGGAGAGAAACTTAAAGCACTGCTATTAAGATTAGTAAGAAGACACCTGTTTAGTGCAGCGTTTGAAGTCTTAAGAAGAGCAGTAAGAAAAGGAAACAAAACGGATACAAAAAGGCAAAAAAAAAAAATCCTTATTTGCAGAAGACACAACCTAAAAGACTCTAAATGCTCTACCACAAAACATGAAGAGGTGATACATATTTTCAGCAAAGTGGCAGAATAAACATTAACAAGTAAAAATCATTTGCTGCCCAATGATGAACTGTTAGCGGAGGCCACTCATTTGTTTCCCATTTGCCCAGACCCGAAATAATCACACAGAAACTGTATTAAATAAAACATTGCTTGGCCAATCACTTAAATGTATTGCTAACTAACTGGTACATCTTAAATGAACCCATTTCTATTATTTTATATTTTACCACGAGGCTCATGTTACTGGTACCAGTGTGCTGGCATCTTTCTCCTACAGTGGCTACACGGATTTCTGACACCACCGACTCTCTCCTCTATCTGCTTGGAATTCCTGCCTTGCCCTATTCTGCACTGCAATAGGCTCAAAGCAGCTTCTTTATTAACCAGTGGTATTCACAGTATACAGAGGAGAGTCCCACATCAATAAACATATTGAGAAGCAAACAAAAGGGCACACTTCCATCCACAAACTATACAATACCCTAGAATAGGCAAAACCAAGGAAGTGAAAGACTTCTATAATGAAAACTTTAAAACACAGAAAGAGGATATTAAACATAATTAACATCTAGAAAACACAAAGAAGTAAAAAATTAAACAGGCAAACCAATAAAATATGGGTTACAGAATTGAACCCATTGAACAAAGAAATACAAATGGTTAAAAAAATTGTTCAACATTCTAACCATTAGGAAAAAGTAATTTAAAAAGATTTTGAGATTCCATCTTATGCCAGTCAGATTGGTTATCAGTAAGAATATAAATGATGACAAATGCTGATGAAATCATAGGGAACGAGTAATATTTATTCACTGCTGGCTGGAGTATAAGCCAGTGCAGCCACTACGGAAATCAGCGTGGAGGGTTCTCAAAAAGTTCCAAACAGGACTACCACCCAACTCAGACCGCTCTATTCATTACAGCTTCAGAACAGAGTCAGCCTAAATCATCAACTGATGGACTCTGAAAATGCACATTCATACACTGGCGCTATATTCTTTTGTAAAGAAAAATGGAGCTTTGAGATTTACAGAGGAATGGGTGGCAGCCCAGACCCTGAAACACAAACGCTGCATTCTTTCACATTCACACCCTACCTTCAAAGTTTTAGATCTGTGTTTAACACACGGTGCCTGGGAAGGCCAGGAAGCTAGAAGGGGTTGCGGGAATGGATGATGGGAGGGAAATGCCCTTAGGGAGAAGAGAAGAACATGTGATAGAAAAGGGGAAAATTTTAGGAGTGTAAAGATTTAAATCGATGTAACAAAGGGGTGTTTGTGGGGTAACTAAAACTAAGGACACATAAAATACCCACATGGAAACATTATTATTTTGTAAGTTAATAAAAAAATATCAGAGTTCGAAGGGAAATGTGTAGGTGGATAATGTTGTTTTCAGAACCCGTAAGTTATTATTTTGCGTACCCAGTTATACATGTGCTGTACATGTGTGCAGAAGTTCCTTGCTAAGGCATGCATGTGCAGGTGAGAGAATCACTGTAAAGTTTCTTCTTCTTCCTACATGTGGACTCTGAGTATCGAACTCAGGTTGCCAGGATTGTGTGGACAACAGTGGTATGACCGTGTGACTGTGACAGCCAACTGCATTCTGATTTCAGGCCCTAGTACACATCAAGAATCCATGTTCTGAGCTTTAAACCTGGTTCACAGTTCAAGGCTAGGGAGGTTGGAGGCTCTGGTTGCACCTGTCTCTGTCAAACGGCCTACTATTGTTGCTTTGCTAACTGGACAAAGTTTAAACCACCTCCTAAATATTTGTTTTTACTCATGGATAGTCCTGCTTTCAGTTTTGGTCAGAGAAGCTCCTGTCTGCAGTGAGCAACAGCTAATGGAGAAACTCCATGTGTTGAGAATAACTAAGTAGCCAGCCCCAAAGCTCAAGGGAACACTGCAGAGGAGGGGGTGGAAATAATACAAGAAGATGGGAAAGATGCTGTATAATGCTATCTTCTGGACACGGTTGTTGTACCTAACCATGGATATGTATTGAACTCACATCAACAGTGGCTGTAGTAAACTGCCCATCAATGTTCCACAATAAATGAGGAGGGGCTCCTAAGGTATCTATGGTTACTGGAGAAAAGGGAATCATGTGCCTCAGTGGGGTAGCTACTGGTATGTTTCTTAAGCTCAAAATAAATAAACCCCATATATGCTAATAAAAGTAACTTTAATTGAAAGGGAGTGGGGCCAGTGAGGTGGCTCGGGGGTAAAGGAGGTTACTGTGCAGCCGTGGTAATTCCCAGAGCCCATGCAAAAAAAAGGTGGAAGGAGGAAAAAAATTCTACAAAGTTGTTCTCTGACCACCACATATGAGTGCTTACATGTGTAACTGTGTGTATAAAATTAAAAATAAAAGGACCTGGGGGGGGGGAAGATATCAAAACAAGAGGGGGGAATATTGGGAAAAGAATGGGTTTAATGGGAGGAGGAAGGGGATAAGAGGATAATGGAAAATGAGGGAATATGATCAACGTATATTATACATTACAGACTTTTGAAAAGAATAAATATTTTTTAAAAAGGAGAGCAAAAAAGGATAAGCATACTAAACTACAGCTGGGGAGAGTTTGCAGTGCTAAACAGAATTCAGAAAGTATTGTAGAATGTGATTTTAAGATGTGTGACACCAGTTTATGCTGTGGAACATTAGTTTAATGATGAAGAGATGTGTTGCATTCATTTATGTTGCAGTTGTTTAAGTCTGTGGAGCTGTGTTACTTTGCCTTTCTAAAACAACTGATTGGTCTAATAAAGAGATGAACGGCCAACAGCAACAGAAGAAAGGATAGGTGGGACTGGCAGGCAGAGAGAATAAACAGGAGGAGGTATCTGGGAGAAGATCGAGGAGCAAAATGAAGAGAAGTAGAGGAGGACTTCAGTAGCTAGTCACCCAGCTAGACAGCAAGCCACAGAGTAAGAAGTAAAGAAAGAAATACAGAAACAGAGAAAGGTAAAAGTCCAGAGACAAAAGGTAGACAGGATAATTTAAGTTAAGAAAAGTTGGCCTAAAAACAAGCCAAGAAAAGGCCAGGTGCTCATAAGAAAGAATAAGCTTCTGAATATTTATTTGGGAGCTGGGTGGCAGGCCCCCAAAGAGAAAAACAGCAAAGAATAAAAAACAAAACAAAACAAAACACCCTCCCCCCAACTTCAAAAAAGACCTTTTTAGGAAGTGCAAAGACCAGAAACGAGAATCCATTAGCCCACTCTCCAGTCTTCAAGCAGAGGAAATGAGCAGAGCAAAGCCCTTTCTAGAGAATGGCTGGGGTGTTGCACAATAGTGACCAGTGCAGAGGGAAGGAGGGAAGGAGAGAAGTAATATACAAAGACACAGAGGATCTAGGTCAATCAGCCTTGTAGGCAACTGTAAAGACTTTTTCTTTGGTACTTTTCTTCCTCTAAAATGCAACATCAGAGGTAGGACCTAATAGGTGAGGGAATATCTAAATTATTAAATATAACAACTCAACCAACCCTCTTCCGTACATTTCTTCCTCTTTTAGTTTTTTAGTTTCCCTAGAGCATCTACCACTACTTGACCATATGCAGTTTTTATCCAAACACCTCAAGTAGGAAGGATTTTTGTTCATTAATATATCCCCAATGCTTAAAACAAAGCTAGACACATGGCAGGAATCTCTAGCAAAAATCCATTGAATAAAACTCTATTTAGTATTCTTGTTTGATATCTCAATCTCACAAATGTAGTATTCTGTTTACATGTGAGGCATGATTCATTTGAGAGTTGGACTGTTGGCTTTCCCTTGCCAGATTAAGTCTTTACTAATAGCATAAAGCAATTTTTGTATAAATTCCCGTAACTTTCTGAACTTTCCAGCATATATCCAACTTATGTTTTGTTTTTTTTGTGACCCTTCTGCAACATGATGTTAAATACTTACGTTAACTTTAACCTCTTTGCGTGACCCGGCATTACAGGAACATAAAGCATTTTGACTCCCTGTACCACCATCGTTGGCTCAATTCCATATTTCTCCTAAAGGTAAACACCCCAAAGGAAACAATGAAAACTTCTTTCAAACACAAAGTACATGGTTAAAAATATTTTATTTCCACCCAAAGGAGGGCAGTCTTATATAAAATATATTTCATATACCCCCATAAATTTAAAGATTAAAAACTATCGTTGTAATCTCTTTTATCTGTGGTGTCACTTCTCAGTTAACCATAGCCTGGAAATAATAAATGGAAATTCTCAGAACTAACTAGCTTATGTTCATGCCTAGAACTGGAGACTGGACCTAGGCTAGATGCATGTCAGCTACGGGTTCTTCCACCAAGTCACAGCCACAGCACTTAGGAGATGTGTTAGTTTTAAATTGTATGCCAGTTCAGGCAGTGTGAGGTCTGACACTGTCTACCGACCTATTAGTTGTTTAACCACCAGTCTTTGTTATTAGAATGACGCACTGCTCTGTGCTATTCTTCAAGCAAACCCTATTTCAATATACAGCAGTTCTCAACCTGTGGGTTCTGACCGCTTTGGGGGTCAAATGGCCCTTTCACAGGGGTTGCCTAAGACCATTAGAAAACACAAATATTTACATTACGATTCGTAACAGTAGCAAAATTACAGTTAGGAAGTAGCAACAAAAAGAATTTTATGGTTGGGGTCACCACAGCATGAGGAACTGTATTAAGGGTCACGGCGTTAGGGAGGCTGAGAACCACTAGATTAACAGAAGGCACAAAGTGCAACAACAGTGAGGCTGGCAATTCAAACATGCCAAAGGGAAACCAAAATGCCTCCTTTCAAAGCAGAGTGCGCTAAGTGTTGTAAGAAATAAAAAAACCAGAGGCTCAGGTTAAAATCTACTGTAAAATAAGTTAAACAGTCTTGAGAGAAAGACTGTCAGTATAGTATGTGTTCTAATATAACACTCCTGTTTTTCTCTACGATGTTTTATTTGTAAACTACAATAGGTATGTACATATAGGAATGAACCAAGTAAAGAACTTAGTATTATTATTACTAAAAGGACCTACTGGAATTTCTATGAATTGTAAGGCATGACATTAACCAGACTTGAAGGTACTAATTAAATAAAATAAATAAAAATATCCTACTTTGACAGCATTTATGAAATCTGAGAGGGTAAAATCTTCTTTTCCGTGAACAGTCCATCTGTCCCAAATTGTAAATGATATTCCATTTCTGGTACAGAAAAATATTAAAAGCACAAGCATTAAAATCTCTTTCCATCAGAATAAAAAATTTCCTGAAGCTCAGTACTTATGATATGCTTAAAAATTAATTTGTGGGGGTGGGGAATATAATTTTTAAAATATTCAATAAATAATATAGGTAACCACTTTTACCTGTTTTGTGTATTTTTTCAGTGTCTCATTTCAAATATGTCTTACAATGTACCTCTCATTTTCTTTTTAATACTTCTTTAGTCTACACACAAAGTAATGAGTTTTTGACATTTTCATTCTCGTATATCATTGTTCTTTAATCATACACATCACCCTCCTTGGTCCCCTTCTGATCTTCCCTTCCATTCATATTCCCTTTTGTTTTTACGTCTTACATTTATATATAGTTGTGTTTCTCTCTCTGTGTGTGTGTGTGCATGTGTATGTATGTAGATGCATGTACCCCCTTTGTTTTTAAATAGGGGTTTTATGGCTCAGATGTTCTGGTCATCAATAATTGAACACTTGGATTGTTCAAAGCGTTGGCTGAAATAAATATGCCAGAATGATCATCTTGGCATACATGTAATTTGGCGTGTGTGCAAATGTATTTATAAGTGGGAAGCACAGTAGCTTATCTCATTTGTATGGACCATAGTATTCTGTGCTCTCTCGAGTAATAGAGTAGGACAGCAGAGTATTAGCTCTTCCTCACAAGATGCTTCCACTCACATTTCTGGCTGTGCCCAACCAAAAATGTCAGAAACAGTAACTCAAGGAACTGTTTCCTGTTGTCATGAATGTGCAAAATTAGATTCTGTGTTTCATAGTCTATAGAAAGACAAGAAGCACTATCCAAGTCAGGAATCCTAATGTATAATGCTAAACGGTGTAACAAACAACCATGGGAGGATTCTCTGGCTAGTCTATTTAGAAGTAATTCATCAGGGTGAGGTCTGACTGGGTCCTGAAGAGCAGGAGGGCTTAACAACAAGAAGAGATGAAAACCAGTACATTTCCTTCCTAAGGGTAGAAATATTTTCTTTCTTATTATAGAAGTCAAACAGACTTTTATACATACCTGATTTCAGTTTTTCTTACTTCAGATGTTTCTGTAAACACTATTATTGGAATGGCTAAATTAAGGAAACAGTTTCTGTAAGCTTCAAAGGGATAACCACCAGCTACTTTGATCATCTCCAAGGCAACCTAGAGAAGAAAAGGTGATCTGATTATCAAGAGCCTAATGCTAAAGCTGCTTGGGATTTTAATCAGTCTCGTTCTTTGCCAAGGTTCTAGCATTTCTCTGTGAATAGTAAGAACAGATTGTAGTATATACATTTCTTATTTAACTGACCAGTATATTTTTTAGTACATTTTACTTTAACTATTCAGACTATTCCATATATAGTGAACAAAGTTATTTCACCATTTAATCATCCTATTTTCAAAGCAGATTAGCCCCCCCCCCCCAACTCAAAACTAAAGTGACGTGGGATACCCCTCTGTATACTGTGAATACCACTGGTTAATAAAGAAGCTGCTTTGGGCCTACTGAAACACAGAATAGGGCATGGCAGACAGAGGAGGAGAGACTAGACGGAGTCAAAAGAGAAGCCATGTAGCCATGCAGGAGAAAGACATCGGATGCTGGATGGAACCTTACCGGTAGGCCACAATGACATGGCAATACACAGATTAATAGAATTGGGTTAATTTAAGACATAAGAGCTAGCCAATGAAAAGCATGAGCTAATAGGCCAAACAATGTTGTAATAATATAGTTTCTGTGTGATTATTTCTGGTATAGGCGGCTGGAAGCGAAAGTCCAGTCTCCGACGACACTAAAGCAATTTAACCAACCAATATAGAGGTAGATAACAAATCTGTGGAGTACCAAGAGAGTACAGTATAATAAATGGTCACAATAATGATTTTTAGGTACTTAGATACTAAGAATATTTACTTGACATGGAGGCTAACATGATTTCTGTGGAGGGTCGAAGGAAAGTGACAGGATGGCTGGGTGATCCTCTGTTGCTCTTGGCCCTGAGCTCTGGGAGGATGGGACACCTCTTCTCTCCGAGCATGTCTGGCTAGCTATCCCTGGGTGCTCACAATCAATTACTCCTCAGATCCCAGAACTCTCTCTGGGACTCCAACCTTTCTAGAGGTTGAACTCAGAATGCAGGGGATCCTGAAGTGCCCTCTGGGTTCCAGTAACTCAGTTAGCTGCTGAGTTGGGGGTCCTTCCTTCCACTTACACAAACCAAGGGGAAAGGAAAAGTCTGAGATCAATGTCTCTAAGAACAATTATACTCTATCTTAAGCTTATTTTTTTGTTTTTGCTTTTTGTTGTTGCTTTTTGAGATAGTGTATCTCTGTGTTAACAGCCCTGGTTGTTACAAACTTCCCAGGCTGACCTCAAAACTCACAGAGATCTGCCTGCCTCTGCCTCCCGAGTGCTGGGATTAAGGCGTGCGCCACCACCGCACAGTTATGAGCTTTTTTAATACTAAAATATTTTTATTCATAGATATTTTAGATATATAGATATACATTATTATATCTCTGGATATTTCAGAAATATCTTTAAATTTAGATGATAAGATCCAAAATCTAAAATCTGAGTGGCAAGTTAAGGCTGGTATGATGCAGGGAAGATAGAAGCGTTTTTAGAAGAATAAGCTTACCAAGCCAGAAACTGCAGCAGTAGATGTTGCTATAGCAGGGATAATTTTACCAGCAATGCGCTTAGTTTTAAGCCGGTCAGCTGGTTCAATGCTATACATTTTGGCTCGAAGGTTGGATGCAGCTGTGATGAAATCTATGTGTCCATTACTGTCATCATCTTTTTCAAATGAAAGCACTGCCATCTGAAGGTCACCTGACCAAAGGAACCAGAAGAATGGTTTCTCATTAGTGGTAAAGGTTTTATGAGATAAAAAGCTATGTACACAGTGTGCATGCATAAAACTTTCAAAGGACAAGATTTCTAGTAAAAGAAAACAAAAACAAAAAAACAGACAAGTCACCAAGTTGAAGGATCTATTGAAAGTACTGCTCAATTAATAAGGCTATTTATCATAACAATTTGTATGTTATTCATCAAATAAAAATGTGTAAAGAAGTAGGTAACAGAAGTTATAAAGGAACATGAAAACAATGGCTTAAATACCACCAAACTACAGTTTATATAAAAAAAATGGTAAACAGTGAATAAGAGCCATTTATGACACTAGCTACTTCCAAGTGCATTACAAAACTTTGGTACTACTCAAAATTTACCTCAAAATATTTCTTTGAAACATTTTCTCTCTGATAATGAACAAAATCATTTTTTTTCATTTTAAATATTTTTAGATTAGTGATTTTCAATATCACTTTAAAGACTATTAACATTTTTTCCATGAAATTTTACTGGTTCACACATGAAATCACAGAACTTTGAGAAGTACTGATTCATCTAACAAGAAATGATAAGCATGTATAAGCAGATGACCAACCAACTCTGCTTTTAAAGAACTAGAGTTCTACTGTGGCAAAGTTGTAGAGTCAGTCTGTATCCCTGGGCAGTACTGAGAAGATTGAAGTAGGAAAAGAGGTAGCTACACAAACACAGTATGAGGGCCTGAGCTGAGGGTCAGAACCTACACAAGTGCTGTGCACACACAGTGAGAATCTGTAACCCCACAGCTCTACAAAAAGATAGGAGGTAGACATAGGAGCATCCCTGGAAGCTTGTAGGTCAACTAGCCTGGTGAATGCATCAGGAAAACCAGCAAAGAAGGCAGGACCAGCACCCAAGTTTATCATCTGAACTCCATGTGTGTGTCATGGCATGTGCATGTGTACATATTCATCTATATTCTCTCTCTCTCTCCATACACACACACACACACACTCTCTCTCTGCCCCCTTCCCCCCCCCCCCTTCATTCTCTAATAGACTTTTGGTAATCTTTCCCCCTAAAGTGGTATATCTAAAAATATGAGTCGGTTAATAACCTGATTTTTTATTTTGAGGTAGGGTCTCACTATGTAACTTAAGATGACTGTGACTTCCTGATACTGCTGATACAGTATGCCCAGCTAATCTGAATCTTCTGCTGCTTAAAAACAAGCTATTTGCTTGTGTTTTTAGACCTGTTCAACATCTGAAGCATAAAAACAGTAAGAATTACAAAACAGCAATTAATGTCATTTGGAGAATTAGATTTTAAAACTTGAAGGCAGGGACATGAAGAGAAATATGATTAATTTAATCACAGTTAAAGGACAGAAATTTTATATGATGATATACTCAGCTATCATGATTAAGAATTATTCCCCTCGATTTGTCAATATGGCTCCAAGGTATCTGCAAGTGGTTCCTTACTTTTGGTGGCTTTGTTAGATGAAATGGCCTTTTCTAGCTGGAAAATAGCAATCCTCTCATCTTCACTGGAGATGGGAACATGGTCCGGCTTCCTTGCAGTTTCGTCTGTTTGAACAACCTTTAAACATAGTACATGAGTACAATGAAAACTCACTCATTTATGCAAAACTCCACTGACTACAATGATACTTTTATACAAAACAAAAACTCAGGACGGCTACACATATCACATCCTTGAGGAAGGTTGCTTTGTGGCTAAATTTTAGAGTATATAAAACAAAGGCATAGAGTAAGTCTGTAAAAAAAAATACTTTATAAATGTATGTAAACATATATTTTTTTTCATCAAATTTTCCTATTTCATTGCCAACTTCTCAGGTTCTGATGCTTTCCAAGCTATTTTCTAGGCATAATTATCAGAACAATTTTCCATCTATTTTTGGCAGCACAAACAAGTGCCACAATAGTACCAAAGTAAAATATGTTTGCATGTAATGCAATCTATAGTAGAACACATCACGCTACTGTTGTATGGATCCTCAGTACAGTCTTGCAATCCTACATCATTCAATTGACTTTTCTACTTTGCTCTCAATTACTGTATACTCCATCTTCATCTTTCTAGCTTATACTGAACTGTTAAAATTACTTCTTATTCCACCTAAGAAACTAGCACTCTTTCCCCAGCTCCCTTCATTGTCCCTGAAAAACTGTCAGCACTACAGTTGTGTATACAGAATCCAGTTCCATCTCATCTGTCTTATTAGCTACCACACTTCATCAACACCCAGTCATCCATCGTCTGCCCAAGTTCCTGCAATAACTGACAACTGTTCCTGCTTATTGTCTGTATTCACGACCATTCATGGTACCAGGCTCTCGGATTAAGGCTGGGAACTGCTTCTGTCTGTTCAGCACCAGTCCAAGTGGCAGGTCACCCAGAGCATGCTCCAGGTGCACCTCTATTTATAGTTCATCTCTTCTTTGGAATAAAATGTCCTTAAGAACAAAGACTGCTCATTATGGGAGTCCCCAGGCTGAGAATGGCATACGCAGCAGTTTAATAGCCACTAGCTAGCTAAGTGAATGAACTGCTAGCTTACCTTGTTGGAAGGTTTGAATTCCTGAATTTTAACTTCTGAAAGAATATCCATGAGGGTATCCACTGATAAATCCTGTTTTATTAAAAAAAAAAAAAAAGTTAATTTTATCAACACATTTCTTTGAACCCTGAATCTGAGGTTAAAAACTCTATTAAGAAAAGGTCCTTTTATCACATTAACTATTCAGCAACTTAACATATCACATGAGTTATTTATAGCCATTTGAAACATTCATCTCCATTTTCTCAGAATTGTCAGCCACAATGGCTAGTGGAGGTAAGGAGGTCTGAAGTGAAAATGTGCTTATTAGTTAACAACCTTTATATTTTTGTTATTTCTGCGAAATTTAAAAAAGGAACCATGTACTCATTTCTTTAGTATCAAAGTTTTACCTTTCTTGCATAACATTATACACTATAAATTAATCAAATTCGGGCTGGAGAGATGGCTCAGCGGTTAAGAGCATTGCCTGCTCTTTTCCAAAGGTCCTGAGTTCAATTCCCAGCAACCACATGGTGGCTCACAACCATCTGTAATGAGGTCTGGTGCCCTCTTCTGGCCTTCAGGCATACATGAAGACAGAATAATGTATACATAATAAATAAATAATTAAAAAATAAATTAATCAATCAAATTCATACTTGCTGAGAAGCAAGATACAATAACGATTCAAGTTTATCTAGATGAGCCTGCATCTACATTTATTACTAGGAAACTCCTATGAAAAATGGAGACATACTGCTGTTGAGGCTAGTTGAGACTTTTAACACAAGACTGGACACTTATTTACTCCTAGACCTTTATGTGATACTTAACTTTCTATCAGGAGTCATCTAAAATGAGCACATTCATGTTAAATACAGATACAGATTTGGTAGCACATGTCTATAATTCCAACAGCTCAAAGGCTAAGTGGAAGAATCACAAATTTGAAGCTTGTCTTGGAGAGTCTGTACATCTACTTAGTAAAACCCTATTTCAGACATGATAATGACAAAAAAACTAAAACGTTTTTTTTTTCTTTAATCAGTTTACTTGAAGGCAGAGTTTATTTAACTCCAAATGCATTTAAAGAGAAAGCTAACCTATGCAAAACTGCATCAAACGTGCTGGATGTGACGCAAAAAAGATGATGTCTAACAGAATGAGTATGCTTCTAAGGTACAAAAATTAAAATAAGACAACTCTAGATTTCTGGAAAAGTATAAAAGTTAACATTAAAAGGGGGAAAAAAAGAGTACCTCTACAATGTATTTTTAAATTGCTATGAAATGTCTCATGGTTCCTAATTCAGAGTAACTAGGATAACAGAAATAGGTAAGCAGGTCATAAACAGGTTTATTACTTAACGACTGTTTTTCACAAATATTATTTCAACATTTAAATTAATAGAGAAAAATTAATATTTTCTATTTACCAGTACTGCAATAAGTTGATAGCTTTTACAAATTAGAATGGACAGTAACACAGCAAAATAAAATGTGCTTTTCCTTTTCAATCCAAAAAAATGATTCTAGTTGGGCAGGTTATGTATGCCTGTAATAAGAGTACTCATGAAGTGAAAGCAGAAAGATGAGTTCCCGGCAAGTCCCAGCTACACAGCTGAAGTGATATTTTGTTTATGTTTTAACAAATGAAGCTTGCCTGAAGATCAGAGTGCAGAGCTAAGTCACCAGAGGCCAGGGAGTGGTGACACACACCTCTAACCCAGGCAGACAGAGAGGCAGGGGTCCTGTTAGTTCAAGACCACTTAGAGCTACCCGAGATTGAATCTGTCTAAAAGAGAAACAAAGCTCACACAAAGGAGATCCTATGTCTTTAATCCCAGCAGTAGGGAGGTGGAGACAGGAATAGTATGGCTGGGCAGAGAGAGGAATATAAGGCAGAAGACAACAGCTCAGTGCAGTCTGAGGATCACTGGTAGAGGTGCATTGCTTCTCTGATCCTTCAGCTTTCTCCCCCTAATATCTGACTCTGGGTTTTATTTATTAAGATCAATTACAATTCGTGCTACCCAGCAAATTCTGGACCAGTCTTAGCTGTGTGAGCTCATGTCTCAAAACAAACCAACAAAAGAAAGAATGATTCTTACGATCTAAAAACACATTTCAATGCCACCAACCAATTCATCACAGGTTTTGATCACTTGCTAGGCACTGGAGAGGATCTCACCTTTTCTGAAAATGGAATGCAATATACTGTAGCATATAGTTTTGCAGCATTCTGAAGAAAACTGAGATGCCTTTTGAAATGAAAATAAAAAAGCAGTTTGAATGGCAATTTTAAAGAAGTCAGAGTAAATACAATCTTTGTATTAAGTCTTAAGAATTACATTTAAAGAATTTATTTCATAATTAATTTTTACCTTTTAATGTTAAGACAATGAAATTCTACTTAGACTAAAACACAGAATAAAATACCAAATTTTCTTTTGATACAAAAGTGCTTGTCAAAAACTCATAATATTCAAGTATTCACTAGCAATACTGTGAAGAAAGAAGTGAAAAAAAGGCAGAACTATTTGGAATACTTGGAGAAAGTCCTTTTAATCCATTTATCAGGTATGAATGAGAATACATTAGGTTTAAAACAAGCAAAATAATTTACTTAAAAACAAAAATGGGTATGTCATATTGGGAAGGCAATTTATGATAATGTAACTTGAATTCTGTAGCAAGCAATTGCTAGGAAATTAAGCAAAGTGCTATTTGTAGAAAGGAAGATTAGTGAAGATAAGTTAAGTGTCTGATGAGAATATACACATATTAAGTGCCAATCTCAAAACAGTGCACATACAGACCTCCATACATATAAACATATAATAATATCCATACATATAATACCTGTATTAACTTAGGCAGCTAGTATTAACTGTATTTTCCACCGTAAGCAAAGCATCTTAGCTTTATTTAGTGTAAGAACATTTATTATCATTTTATTTTCTTATGGGCAAAAGTAGGGGTGACTCAGTTTCTAATGGAGTAGGTATTACTAACAATAGCTATTTACCACGTAAACAAGTGGTGCTTAGGAAGGATGTAGCTGGCTCTGTTGACTAGAATGACTCACTAACTTTGGGAAAGACTTTGCAGTGTACAGCTAAGATATTTACAGTGAAAATATACACATATACTTACAAAGTTTCATTTAAATCAAATTTTATTGGAGAAGGTGGTCTTTTTGGTGATTGCCAAAATAAACCTGATAAAAAAATAAAATATTGTTTTCAACGAATACTGATCATATCCAGTACGGTACATGATTTCTTCTCAATACTTATACTCACTGCCATCTTTTAATCGTGTGTCAAGAGGAAAACAGTGAAGAAGCTGTAGAGCCTGAAAAAAAAGTAATAAAAAATCCTATTATTTGTTGCTATCTGAAGAAAAAAACCCTGAAATTAAAAAAAAATATATGCTTTGTTCATATATTCTCAGTCTTCATAAATCAAACAAGACAAAACTTTAAAAGATAGTGAGGTCTGTAGCCAGGCACAAAAGTTTTTTATGTTTTCTCCTGTCCTGTCATTAGAGCTTTCTTATAACAAACATGAATAAATACTGACTGCTTCACTCATTTTGTACAAATGGTATATCTTCCTCATAATTTTGCTTTTTTCTAAGAGCTAATCTTTAGAATAAATATAAACAAATGGCATTCAGCATTTCAAAACACTATAAATGTGAATGGAAGAGGGTAAGAATGTAATATAGACCTGTAAATTAATAATACTTAAATCTAGGTGAAAGATAAATAACGATTACTGTGGACATTATACTCTCATTTATATGATTCATTTTTTTCAACAGCAATAACAACAACAACAATAATTATAAAAATCAATCAAAACAGGGCGGTTGCTCAGCAGGCAAAGCTACTTACTGCCAAGCACAGTACCTGACTGGTCCCTAGGACCCACATGGTAGATGGAAATGACCCGTGTAATTTGCCTTTTAACCTCCACATGAGCACACCCCAACTTTCAACAAAACAAATAATTTAAAATGTCATATTAGAAATAAAACCCCAACCAAATAAAAACACAGTCACAAAAGCTATAAACTAAAAAGAGTAAAGAGAAACAGAAGAAAACAAGAGAAACCATGATAAAATCAGGTGGAATAGGAAGTCTACTTCCTGGTGAGATGTGAGTACATTTCTCTAAAAAGCACACCATGTAGGAAAGGAAAAGACAAGTGTGTACTTCAAGACTATGTTTACCTGATAGAAGAGAAAGTGGGAAGTACTCTACAACACTAATGGGCACAGGAGACCACTTCCTACGTATAACCTCAGCAGCACAGACATTAAGGGCCTCATTGAATAAATGGGACCTCATGAGACTGAGAAGCTTCTGTAAAGCAAAGGACACTGTCACTAAAACAGAAAGGCAACCCACTGACTGGGAGAAGATCTTCACCAACCCCACAACTGACAAAGGTCTGATCTCCAAAATACATAAAGAACTCAAGAAACTAGACTGTAAAAGGCTAATCAACCCAATTATAAAATGGGGGCACTGAGCTGAACAGAGATCTCTCAACAGAAGAAGTTCAAATGGCCAAAAGACACCTAAGGTCATGCTCAATTTCCTTAGCGATCAGGGAAATGCAAATCAAGACAACTTTAAGATACCATCTTACACCTGTCAGAATGGCTAAAATCAAAAACACCAATGATAGCCTATGCTGGAGAGGTTGTGGAGAAAGGGGTACACTTATCCATTGCTGGTGGGAATGCAAACTTGTACAACCACTCTGGAAAGCAGTGTGGCGGTTTCTCAGAAAATTTGGGATCAACCTACCCATGGACCCAGCAATACCACTCTTGGGAATATACCCAAGAGAGGCCTTATCATGCAACAAAAATATATGCTCTACTATGTTCATAGCAGCATTGTTTGTAATAGCCAGAACCTGGAAACAACCTAGATGCCCTTCAATTGAAGAATGGATGAAGAAAGTATGGAATATATACATATTAGAGTACTACTCAGCAGTAAAAAACAAGGACTTCTTGAAGTTTGCAGGCAAATGGATGGAAATAGAAAACACTATCCTGAGTGAGGTAAGCCAGACCCAAAAAGAGGAACATGGGATGTACTCACTCATATTTGGTTTCTAGCCATAAACAAAGGACATTAAGCCTATAATTAGTGATCCTAGAGAAGATAAATAAGGAGAACCCAAAGAAAAACATATAGGCATCCTCCTGAACATTAACCTTCATCAGGCGATGAAAGGAGACAGAGACAGAGACCCACATTAGAGCACCGGACAGAAATCTCAAGGTTCAAATCAGGAGCAGAAGGAGAGAGAGCACGAGCAAGGAACTCAGGACCGCGAGGGGTGCACCCACACACTGAGACAATGGGAATGTTCTATTGGGAACTCACCAAGGCCAGCTGGCCTGGGTCTGAAAAAGCCTGGGATAAAACCGGACTCACTGAACATAGTGGACAATGAGGATTACTAAGAACTCAAGAACAATGGCAATGGGTTTTTGATTCTACTGTACGTACTGGCTTTGTGGGAGCCTAGGCAGTTTGGATGCTCACCTTACTAGACCTGGATGGAGGTGGGTGGTCCTTGGACTTCCCACAGGTCAGGGAACCCTGATTGCTCTTTGGGCTGACGAGGGAGGGGGACTTTTTTGGGATGGGGGAGGGAAATGGGAGGCAGTGGTGGGGAAGAGACAGAAATCTTTAATAAATAAATAAAAAAAAAAGACTATGTTTAAAAGATGAACGCATAAGTAAAGACCTAAGGAAGGGATTAAAAGGTAGAGGATACAGTCTATTAGCTAAGTGACTGCAAACAAGAACAATAGGTAGTGTTACTGAATACTTGGCGTTGGCCTACCCTAAATGCTTTATGTGATTAGCTTATTTAACGCCTACTACTACACTGTGAGATCTATGCTTAATCGTTTTAGACAAAACACATAAAATGTGTTTATGAGTTATGATTGGAAAATGTAAAATTCGAACAAAATCTCCATCTGATTTATCAGTTCATTGTTTCTATTCTGAACAAACTTCTTTAGAAAGGGAATTAATGCATTCCTATTACCTAAAAAAAAAAAAAGCTATCCAAAACCCACTTTTGTACTGAGCGTCAGTTCGATGTATAGCTGACAATCAAGCCAGTAAGTGAAAACTAAATGCTTTAATTAGTAACATCCAAAGAGAAAATGGTCATATCCTAGTCTTCACTCTCAGCTAACTTACTATTTATTTCTGAAAGGCCTGGTGAAAGAAAACAACAAATACTTTAAGTCAGGGATGTTAATAATAAATAAGCCAAGGGCAGATCTTTGCTTAATGTCTCAGAATGTATACCTACCTTATGGTTAAAATACTTTTCAAACTTCAGTCTTGCTAATTCTACACACTGGGACCAATTTCTAGGTCTTCTGCTAAGTAGCTTAATAGCTTGAAAACAACCTTCTAAACTCTGTCCATTTTGCAATTTCTAGAAGAAAAGGAAAATAGAAAATAAAACACTTCCCAATTACAAGCATAAGCACATTCCAAAAGTATGAGTCAAAACCCAAAGATGGATTCACAGGTTTAGTATTTTAATTTTACCCTCCCCCCTTTTTTTGCCTCAAGTCCACATCTCTCATTCTTTCATTTTTTTTTTTCCATTACGAGTAGAATAGGATTGGACAGCAAATGAAATTTCAGCTTTGGTGTTTCTTAATTCACAACACACCTTCATGTTTTCCTACGTGTAAGAAACTAAGTACACAAGCGGTCTTTAGTATATGCAGTCCTAGGAATAGTAGTTAGTGCAAACTGGACCTTTTATGAGAACAATAAGATTAGTGTCCAGTCATGGATATTTTTACTTGAATTAACCTGAACTTTGTTCCCACAGAGTTTACCAACCCTTTGATTATCTGTTGGTCTATCAATATTATCACACTCTCATTAGGTTGAACAACAAAAACTACTGTTTGAAGGTCCAACATTGATAATGTCATACAGTTCCATTAAACTAACAAAGGCTATCAGTGACCCAATTTCAAGATTCCCAGTGACATTTCACTGTGATGAACTTTTTGACCACTCTTATTTCTGTAGGAAGGTTTAGTTATTTTCAAGTAGCTGAAAAACAAGGTTACAATGACAAAGTATAGGTCTGTATGTAGTAAAAGGCATTGACCTTTACCTGTAAGACTTCTTCTGCAGAAGGGTAGGTCTGCCAAAATTTGTTAAACAATGAAGGCTTGTGCGAAAAGGAACTTTCAAACTGTAAAGGAAAAAAAGTTACAAGTATATGAGAAGTTATAATATTGCCTTTTCTTTTCAGAGAGAACAAGTTTATTAAGAATTTTTACCTTGTCTCTTGCCCACTGGATAGTATGCTCGATAGCAGCTGGAAAGGACTTCAGAGTACAAAATGGTATTTCCTCTTCTGGGGGGTCCCGCTATTGAAAAATAAAAATCCCATTATTATTTATTGCTGGGTACTTGTGTGGTGTGACATGTAAAATTTTACAACATTACTTCCTACTTTGGAAAGTGATTCAGGAATCCTTACTATATAAGTTCTCTGCATACTCCAGGTCTCTACATGAAGAAAAACATTTGAGAATCAAGCTTAGTGTTTTCCTAGAGGAAATGGGTATTAAATAAATGGGGAATGATTAAGGTGTCTCACTAGAAAAAGCACCACTAAAGATCTCCTTGTCTATTAGATGCTTTGTCTACAGCCTACTCAGCCAAAAATGACTCAATTATGTCTTTTTACTTAGAAATATCTATTTTAATTTGCTGATATATAAGCTACCACTAACTTTTTATAATTCAAAGAGGGATATATATTGTTTTACAATGATTTTAAATTTAAAAAAATTAGAGAAATTTTAGCAGAAGTAGCAGAATTAAAGAATTCCCTACTGTGAAAATCTTCCCATGGGATTTTACATATCATCATTTCCCTCCTGTTTAATACAATATTTTAAAAATAACTATGTTTAATCTATTGTATTATCATCATTACATGTACCAATGTACTTCATGAAAGAAAATGGGAAAACAGTGAATCCTAAGAATTAAAAAAATTTACTAACTCAAACATATTCCTTAAATCAAGGGACATTGATACTTATAAAAACTATATACCTTGAATTTTTTTTTACCTGAATTGTCCATTTTAAAATTTACAAAGCCTACAATTATTTCCTAGACCCAGAGTCTCAACTTGAGCAATATTGTAAAATCATTTATGGGGGTTAAAACTGTTACATTTTTCCATTACTTAAAATACACATATACATACAGCTTGGTTCCAGCACTGAAGAAATCTGAATTTTCCAGGTAGATTCTGGGAAAATTACCAGCTTTCACAAGTATTTCTAATAATGCAGAAATTCTTAATAAGGATAAACAGTAGAAATGAATACATAGCTATTACACTGTACTCTTCATTTTTTTATATGCCAGCCTGTATCTTACACACTAAAACCAAAAGATCACTAAGTCTTTGGTGACAGTTCTATTATCAATACAAAAGTTAAATTGCTTCTAAAAGCTTTTTAAACTCTAGGGTTGTTAGAAAACTTAGAAGTTCTGAGAGATAGTGAAAAGATTATTACAGAAAGGTCAAATACTTGTGATGATTTCTAACAATTGGATTTAGGGACCAGGGAGATAGCTCAGTTCACAGAAGCCTGGCTGTGTGAGCCTGAGGACCTACTTTTGTTATCGAGCACCCATGAAAAAATGAGTGTGGAGGTATGTGCCTGTAGTCCAGTATGAGAGGCAAAGACTGGGGAGGGGACGCTTGAGGGGATGGTAACATTGGGGAATCCTTGGTCCTTGCTCACTAGTCAGCTGAGACAAATCTAGGCTTCCTGAGCTCAGTGAGAGGCCCTGTCTCAAAAAATAAGAGTACAATAGAGAAAGATACCTGACATTGAACTCTGACCTTCACACAGGCATCCCCTTGTACCCTTAAAACTTGGGTTCAACAGATTTAAAAATGCAGATGCACATATAACCTGACTGTCAGAGCTAAAACCAAGATTAACAAAGCAGAGTCAAATTTACTGATTCCTCAATGAGGACAAAACTATGGCATAAAAAGACAGACATTTATTGAATATACTGACTTACGTGACTATTATAGGATTCAGTCAATTGAGGTACAATAATTTCAGTGTGTCCCTTTGTGCCCATTGTTCCAGAATCTAGGAGAGGCCGGAGATTTGCTAAGCAACGGCTATTTGGAGACAAAACATGCAAAAACAAACACAAAAGTGAGCAATAAATAGTAAAGAGAGGGCAGTTCCTGCTGTTTATTTAATATTCCACATGTTGATAACTTCTGAACGCTCTCTTGTAGGAAACAGAACATGGCCCACTAACAGTTCTACTTCCTAGCTCTATTACACATATAAAACTTGCCGTTCAACCTAGTAATTTTTGATTCTTTCTACTTACTAAATTCTGGAACTTTTAAACGTCTATTTTCATCTTAATTATTAACTATGTTATTCTATCGTCACGTACTTTCTATTTATTATTTATTTTCAGGCTCTACGTTCTACCTCATTGTATTTTCTCTGTCTTTATTCCAAACAGGATTAGCTAAATGCTTTCATTAGTCATGTTTTTCTTAATTTTTTTTGTATATGGTCCCTCTAACACATAAACACCCAAAAACAAATGCAATTTCCCCCCCTACTTCTTCTTTCTTCTGCTCAAGATTTATCTTTTCTCATTTCTCAACTGGTAAGCCTTCTCTGACAAATGCTCTAGTATCCTAACATTGTAGTCAAATAATGATTCATTCAACAACTGACTTTATAAACCACACTGAATGAAATCAGATGACTGGCACTGAAGATATAGTGGTGGAAAAGAAATGGTCCCTACATAGAAGATTTAGTGAAGAAATAAACATTAAGTAAACACATATGTAAAAATAAAAAGTAAGTACCACAATGAAAAAAGTATTAAGAAAGCAGATAACATCTGCTTTAAGAAAGATATTTAGTCTAAAACTGAAAGATAAGGGAATAGCTTAAAGGAAAGAACAGGCAGGTACATTTGGGGGGAAGAATTCTGGAGGAAGAGAAATACAGATTCCTCATGCCAAGAAACAATTTAGTTCCTAAGGTAAAAAGGCCCTTCAAGACCCTAGAGAAGGCATAGACAGCCAGAATAAGGAGAGCCAGGGAAGACTGGGACATTAAACATGGGAGCAATGGCCAGGTGGTAGGTATTTTATGAAGAACATTTAGGTTGTTTTACCAGTACTGAATTCTTCTAGATACACTAGGAAACCATCAGCATGCTTGAATTTGATAGTACTATTAGAGTGACATAAAAAGAACCAGAAAATTTGGTAATTCTCCAAAAAGTGAGGGTGAAAAACAAAACTAAAAATGGAAAGTAGTTCTTTATGCACTTGAATCTCAAGAACATACCTGTCTACATATCTCCTGGCTTCCACATTATCTAGTGCTGTAATAATGATATCTTGCTTAGTGTAAAATTCATCACTGTATATAATCTCAGTGGCAGGACAAACTTTGTTCAGGTGTGCATCTATTTTTAATTGAGGATTTATTTTCAGAGTTGCTTCAGCAGCAGTATAGCTTTTAGGTTTCTAAACAAGTAACAAATAAAAACAGAAGGAATAAATGTTAAACAGAAAAGATGAACTATGACTGAATTTACATATACTAATCATTTGGAATATATATGAGGGGACAGCAAAGCAATGAAACTAGCTCAAATAATTTACACACTAACAATCTAAACAACCTTCATTCTTTAGCAAAGTGTTTTAGAGAGTTTAAAAATATAAAAAAAATGCTATTTAAGTCTTAAAAACAATATTTAAAAAATTACAGTTTTATTACCCATCATTGAATCATTGTGTTATTTCAGGGGCATGAAGGTCCATTTTGAATACAGGCTCTTAATCTATATTCCTTTAGAGCAGCTTTTGAATTTGGGCATCTGATCTAATAATAATGGTCTTTCTGTCTCTTCTGGCTCTATGAAGCTAACAATCTCAGAAGTAAAAACAATCTCAGAAGCTCAGAAAATTAATAAACTCAGGAAATTAATAAAGAGGTCTTCATTGTTCACCTAGAGATAATGCACAAAATGAATTGTTTCAATCGATATTTTAATTCACAAGAGGCTCCATTGCCATGTCCTTTGTTTTTATACGCGTAAGAGGACATCAGGCTAACCATGATACTGGTGTGGTCCATCTGTTCAGAGCATGCCTAAAACTTCATTTCCTAAGTAAGACTGACAACGAGTTGACAACAAAGGGAAAATACGTTTTTGATTAATACATTTCTTTCTTTTCTATACTGTTTATTTGATACAGGGTTTCACCAAGTAACTGACTAGCCTCTTACTCACTGTGTAAACCGGGCTGGCTTGGAACTCAATGCCCTTAAGAGTACTGATTAAAGTAATGAGCTACCAAGCACTGCCTGTCTCTTTTCCTGATTTAAACATTTTAATCTTTGAAAAAAACTAGTAGTCTTTTTACAATAAAAGGGATGTTAAATAAAAATAGCACAGCAATTTAAAATTCTAACTCTTAAACTTACCTGTTTTGTAACAAAAAGAAACAAGAAGTAGAGTTAAAATCTGTGCTTTCAAGCCTGAAATTAGAGGGCTTGTTTACGGAAACACTCTGGCGACTACAAAAGTACTACACGTTTTCCAGCTCAAATACTAACATCTAAAAATCAATGCAAAAGCCAACTTTATTATACATGAAAGGTAAATTTTTATTTTCTTCATTTTGTTCTTCCCAAAGGACATGTCTTTCCTTCTCTTAGGAGTCTAACAAAGGACAACCATTATTTATTTATGAGAAGAAACATTAACAAACCTGTATGTGATGAGGACGAAACAGGAACTGTCTGTTTAGGTTGGATTTTTCTATCAAATCAGGATCTGTAACTGTAACCTTATATCAGAGGAGAACAAAACAAATAAATCTGCTTTGCATTTCTCACTATGACTGGAACAGTACCCTCAAATTATTTTTTCTAGTAAAAGTCATTACAAAAGTAAAATTCTGAAGTTGCCAATAATATGCTATCATAGATTACCAATTAATATTTAGTCAATGAGCACAGTCCAACTAAGGCAAGATATATAAACTATAAGGCCATTGGGTATTTTTTAAATTATTTTTTATGTCTGTAGCTATTTGCATCCTCAGAGCAGAGACAACTAGCTGTCACAGATTGATTTTACAGGCTGAAAATACTTGAAGTTAGCCTCTTAAGAAAGCGTAGACTAACTCCTAAAGATGAAAGGAAACAAAAGCTCCGTTAGACTTAAGAAGACT
Organism: Alexandromys fortis; assembly: GCF_014885135.2. NCBI lineage: Eukaryota > Metazoa > Chordata > Mammalia > Rodentia > Cricetidae > Alexandromys > Alexandromys fortis. The sequence continues at coordinate 39,107,892 of NW_026067949.1, forward strand.
GGCCTAGGTGCAGTGCTGCTCAGCACGGGTTCCAGTCTCAGTGCTAACTGGTGTTCGTGCACTGATTTTCCTTTTAGTAATTTTCCTAATCTATGTGCCTACTTTTTTGTGGAATTTTATGTTAGAGGGTTATCTGTTTCAATTTAACAAGTACAAATATTATGGTTGGGATACAGTGTCTACAGAAAGGCTCACTGTGTCTTTGATTCTGGGCTTCTAAGACACGAAGCTTTGTAAATCACACATTTTTATGTAGTTCCAAATTTTGGAACAAACATATCACTTCAGCTATTGTGGAGGCTGAAGTAGAAAGATTTTAACTACAAGGCCTGCCTAAACTACAAAGTAAATGTAAGGCCAGCTTAGGCAATTCAGCTAGAGACTGAAAAAAAAAAAGTTAAAAAAAGGGGGGGGGGTTAGAGTACAGCTTAGTTTTGGTGGACTTGACTAACATGTGCAAGGACCTAGGTTCAATTCCCCATACAGAAACAACCCTAAAATTAGCTTTCAGTTATCTAAGTTTTCCATGTTCTAACTAAACAATTTAGTAAGATTCAAAATTTTTTCCCAATTTTAAGTCAGAAAAGATTTTAAAAGATTTTAAAAATCAATCATTTCACATACTTAAGTCTAAGTATGCACGTTCATAAATTTTATGGCTTATCCTTCATGCATGTCTACATCATGTAAAAGACCTTACATTTACATGTCACATACCTTTTACTCTGCCCTTTCTCAAAGATAATTAAACACGGAAATGTAGGCTGACAGGCATTTTTTCCCTTTCATTATAAAGCTAACCTCCATTACTGTCTTGCACTGCTTGTTACTCAGATGTTCTTTTAGAACCCCTTCCTGCACACTGTCGACTTCACTATTATTAAATCTACTGAGTATACAGAATCTATTTTGAAAAATTGTCAATGTTCCTTTTTGTTTTGTGTTCCTACTTTCCGTATCATTTTTAAATTTAAAGATTTTTTTTAACGTAGATTTTTCTTTGTGGTGGCTGTTTTTTTAATTTACACATTATTTATTTATGTGTGTGAGCACACATGCACAAGCCACACTAGGGCATACATGTGAAGTGAGTCTGTGTATGTGTATGTTCATGTTATATGGGCATTTATATGCCAGGGTGCGTATGTAGAGGCCAAAGGATAATTGTAGGAGTCAGTTCTCTCCTTCTACCATGTGGATCCTTGGGATTAAAACCAGGTTGACAGGCTTAGTGACAGCATCTTTACTTCACGAGCCATCTCACCAGGCCAGGGTTTCAGTTTTTAAAGTGTAAATCATCAATGGATAATGTCTGCTATGCAGAGTCTATGTGCTCTGTGTTTATAGGGACAACTATGACTGAATTTTACACCTGTTTAAAAGACTGGAGAGTTCAACGGCCCTAAATCTTCTATAGTAACATCTCTGCTTGAAATTTTACCCAATATAACATTGGATCCATATATGGGTATGGAACATGGTCTAAGACTATGTGAGTGATTTCTCTTTCTACTTGAAGTTTTAGACATCAAAGGGAACAAGAAAAAATATATTTGATGTGTAACTCAAGGTTTCATTTCTCCCCTGATTCTAGGTACCTGGGGATTTCTCTTTCCATCTTGACTGTCTGTGAACATTACAGTTTTGATATAGAAAGTATCTGTATTCAGAGTGACTGTGGCCTGCCGACATCACATGCTTTATTTTGCTGTCTGTTGTCAATAGATTTATTCACTATAGCTCTTGTCCAGACCTTTACCTACTAAAAGCACTGTTACTGTTCATACAGTTAAAACATTCAGGTGGGCCAGGCGGTGGCACACGCCTTTAATCCCAGCACTCGGGAGGCAGAAGCAGGTGGATCTTTTTGAGTTCAAAGCCATTCTGGGCTGTTACACAGAGAAACCCTGTCTCGAAAAACAAAAACAAACAAAAAACAAAACAAAAATTCAGGTGACCCACAAGTTTATAGTAAAGAAATTTTTTCTTTTCTTTTTTCTTTTCTTTTCTTTCTTTCTTTAAAATCAAATGACTTTTAAGTCAGTAGACTCGTGGTTTATGGAGCACAATTTAGGAAATGCTAAGCATGGAAAATATAAATATGTACCTCTTATAGCTATGATAATAATGAATTCCTTGTAAAACTAGAATAAGACAAAATGTGAATTATCATCTACTTTTCAGTTACCTGTGCAGTGTCATCGTTATTTACTAAGTTAAATATACGAACTTCGTAGTTACCAAGATAAATATATGAAGTCAGTAATGAAATTTTTTATCTTAAAAGATAAAACTACTAAAAATTATTTTAAATGCCCATTATTTTGCAATGAACTCAGTCTGAGAAATTTTAACTGTAAAATGCCAAAGTTATCTACTATTCCCACTGTCTGAAACTCACCATTTAAATTATATTAGCTCTCTGCAACCTGCTAATGTCATCTCTCATGTTTAAATATTCTTAATATTTAACAACAGTATAACAAAATAATAACACGGTTTTCAGTTTGCAAAGTTATGACAATAAACATTGCTTTTTAATTTTGATCTGGATGGTGACTACAAAAGAAAAGATAGCCCATTTTCAGTTTCTGAGAATTTCAGAAAGTTAAGAACAAAGAAACAGCATTTGTCACTTAAAGTGACCAGAAGACAACTAAAATCTTCCAATTCTTAGTTTAATGATCTACTTGAAACATAGGCTGGAATAGTCAAAGACAGTTCAGAAAAGCGCAGCACCAGAAATACAAACATGTAACTCTCAAAAGCCTTGTATCTTACCAATCCTTTCTTTCTGCTTGTACCAACACCCAGTAAGGCGAAATTTTTTAACATTTCGCAGCCTATGGCACCACATCCTACCTATTGAAGAGAGTAGAGTGTAAATGTCAGACGATAAAACTATGCCTACTCAACAGAGAACATTTTCAGTCAGTTTTCTTTTAAATGCTATTACAATAAAAACTATTTAAAAAAAAATGACCATTTGTGATTCATTTGTGACAGATTGTACTTGTACAGGTTTCATAAGACCTTGTAAGTGTCTCAAAGGCAAAAAAAGCACACACAAATAAGGAGAACATACTATTTATAACACTTCCTCTAAACAGAAAATGCTGAACACAGAACTCATTTTTACACAGGACAGAAAACAATGGCAGAAACAAAACAATAAAACCCATCCAAACCCAGAATTACTCTATGAATTTTTTTTTTTTACTTTTATATTTGTCAGTTGATCTGAAAGGTGAAGTTTAAGACAATTCTACTAAGAATTTTAAGTAAAACAGATACTGAATTACTATACGAAGTTCCATCTACATGCAAAATCTCAACAGCAATTATTAATCTTTAAAATATTACTTTATAGAAATGATTGTTAAAATCAAGTATTATTTTTAAAACTTGCCAAGAAAGTTATGCTCTTGAGAAAAATCTCTCTCACACAATTCTAAGACATTTTAAAAAGAGAATATGGGCTGGAGAGATGTTTCAGCAGTTAAAGAGCACTGGCTGCTCTTCCAGAAGTCCTGAGTTCAGTTTCCAGCAACCTCATGGTAGTTTACAACCATCTAAAACGAGATCTGGTGCCCTCTTCTGGCCTGCAGGCAATACCTACAGGCAGAACAATGTATACCTAATAAATAAATGAATCTTTTTTTTTTTAAAAAAAGAAAACACATTTGCTCATTTCTTAATTTAGTGAGGAAAATAACCCCACATTTTAAAAATACTTCTAGAAAATCATTTAATGTTGAAAGCTATTATATTCAGATTTTATTTTGAAATGCATATTCCTTGGATTATGAATTGGCTAATGTTTTATGGAAAGGGCCAGAGAGTCAGTATCTTAAGCTCTGGGGGTTATATGACTTGTGAGTCACTCATTTAGAGCCAGATGTTGACAGTAAACAGCAGTTGAACACACTTCTTATTCCCATTCTTATTCATACTTACTAGGAAGACACTCAGATTGTGAAGCTTCTGACATAATGTATCTCCAATGCAGGCTCGCAAGGCATCATATCTATCTCCTCTGGAGAAACATTTACCAAAAAAACAGGCACAAAAAATACATTTTATTATTTTTAATAACAATTTAGTATTGTGCTTTAAAGGAGAACATACTGTAAGAGTTTCCTCCATCCCTTCTCACGTCTAAACAAAGATCCAGAGGAAATTAATGATGCTAAGAGGAAAAGGTCGCTGCCAGAGAGGAGCCCCTCAGTGGTGATACAAAGCCAACAACCCTGAACCCAAACACACACAAACCACACTAACTGCACTTAGCAGAATGTGTTTAGATATTTATGCATATATATATAAAGCAAATTAGAAAAAAAAGGCCATCAATTTGAGAGGGAGTAAGGTGTACTGGCAGGGTCAGAGAGAGGACAAGGAAGAGGGAGTTGATGTAATTATACTTTAATTAATCCATTTTATATAAAATTTTTTTCCTTAATTCATGAGAACTACCTTCTTTGAAAGAGAAAAGACCCTACCAATATCGAAATGACTTAAGTAAAGATGACTTTAATTTATAATGAGGGATCCATTCTAAGATCATCAGTGGATTCCTGAAACTTTGGATTATACTGATCCCTAAGCATACTAAATTTTATACTATACATAATTTATAAACTTATAACACCACACACTGTGGTAATATCTGTAGGCCGAATACCAAAGAAAAATTAACACATTTCTTTCCACTTCTTTGCAATGTTGTGGTTAGATTATTTCTTCTTTCTAAAATTATTTATTTATTTGGTTTTACAAGGCAGGGTTTCTCTGTATATCCCTGGTTATCCTAGAACTCACTGTGTAGACCAGGATGGCCTCAAACTCACAGAGATCCGCCTGCCTATGTCTCCCAAATGATAGGAGTAAAGGTGTGCACCATCACCATACCCAGCTAAAACTTATGTTTTCATTTAGTTTTGGCTTAGTTATTTTTAGTTGTGTTGAGACAAGGTCTTGCTTATGACACCCAGGTTTGTCCTCAACTATGTGCATGGCCACTACTCCTGCTAGACTTACCAAATCTTTACAACCTCAATGTAAAGCTTTTTTGTTTTAATTAATATTTTTTCCCTTATTTTACATATGGACCAGTTTTCTCTCCTTCCTCTCCTATTCACACCTACCCCTCCCCCCCATCCACCCACTCCTTCTCTGTCTCCATTTAGAAGGGGGCAGGCACTCCCATGGGCAGATCAAGTTGTAGTAGGACTGAGCTCCTCCCACTTTATAAAGGCTGGGCTGGGAAATCCAGCATGGGAACAGGGTCCCAAAAGCCAATTAAGTGCCAGAGACAGGTCCTGATCTCACTGCCCAACAGTGAGATCACTTACCAACAGACCAAGCTACCTAAGTGTCACATACATACATGTAGAGGGCCTAAGTTGGGATAGAGCTATAGTAATAAAAACAGCTTGGTATTGGCATAAAAACACATGTGATTGGATGGATCACATCGAAGACATTGATATAAATCTACATCCTATGAACACCTGATTTTTGACAATGAAGCCAAAAATATATAATGGAAAAAAATAAGCATCTTCAACAAACAGTGCTAGCATAACTGGATGTCAACATGTAGAAGAAGAGAAATAGATACATATCTATTTCTATGCACAAGACTCAAGTCCAGTTACACTGACCCTGAGAGCAGAGAAAGTGGGAAGAAGCCTTGAATGCATCGGCACAGGAACCACTTTCTGAATACAACAGCAGGAGCACAGACACTGAGATAACAATTAAAAAAATGGGACCTTCCGGAACTGAGAAGCTTCTGTAATGCTAAGGGCACTGGCTATAAGACAAAAAACGGTAGCCTACAGAATGGGAAAAGATCCTCACCAAGCCTATATCTGACAGAGGGCTGATCTCCAAAATACACAAAGAACTCAAAAAACTAGGTATCAAAATACCATATAACCCAATTAAAAAATGGGACACAGATCTAAACAGAGAAATGGCTAAAATACACTTAAAGAATTGTTTAACACTCTTAAATGAAAATCAAAACAACTCTGAGATGTTGGTAATATTACACCTGTTTTTGATTTCTTAGATTAAAAACATTGACTTTCTCCTATAAAGACTGCATGTTACTTTCTTCTCCTTGGTATATTACCACTGCCAGTACCATCACTACTGTATTTGAAGCACACTGTTCACTTCAAACAACCACAAAGCTTACTTTGAACATGAGAAACTCTGCTATCAACAGAGATAACATCTAAAGGATTTATGGGCAGACAGAAGGATGAGTCATAGCCCAGAAAAGACAGTGTGCATTATTACTCTATACCCAACTATATGCAATTTAAATTTATCAATAGTTACTTCTGCACTTTTCCATTTCTTAATTTTTGATATTTTACAGGTAACTAAAATATCAAGAAGTTAAACTGCATATAAATAGGAACTACTGAATTCAAGAAAAAGAACTACTAAGATCATAATATTTAAAAAAGTTCTTAGCAGAGTCGATGAGAGGCATTTGGAGTTACTAACTCATTTAAACTGAAGGCAAACCTCTGAGAGATGTGGTTTTCTGGCATAATAAAATCTCTATAAAGTTTTAACTGATTTTGAAAAAGACTTATAGCCTCAAATGGAGAATGGTTTATATATAAAAATGACATTTATCAATCTTTTACACTAATATAACATTTAAATGTTAATTACTCTCAGTGGATAAAATCTAAAACTCCTTATCACTATGGATCATGTACTAACAAATCATGACACTACTATAATATTTACCCACTAGGCAGAGAAGAAACAAGTCAAGAAGAAAAACATCAGGAGGAGAGACACCTAAGACAGACACATGTTTATGCAAAACTGCTGAATCTCTTGCTTCTTAAAGAGATACTAAGAAAAAAATTAGACAGATTTTGGGCATTACCGTGGGAGGAACTCTTCACGAACAGGACTGCTTAGGGATTCGACAGTATCTGCTGCTTCAAGATACAACTGAGAGAGAAAGTAAAAAAAAAAAAAACTGTGCATAAATCACTTAAAAAAAAATCACTGCTTTTCTCTGATAGTTATTTAATCATGAGAAGAGATGACAAAATGGCAATTCAATGTAAAATATTAGAAAATGTTTATAATATATATTCTTAAAAAAAAAAAAAACCCGTGAAACCTGAAAGGATTGTTATAAAGTATGTAATTCAACTCATGTCATTCATCCATCCCAAGGGTAATTTGCTTTTTAATCTTCAGAGGATTTACCTCAAATTCTGTTTTTCGTAACTACAGAAAACCTCTGGAAGTCCTATTCAATTTTAGTTACATTTGAATAAGCAGTACGATTAGCTTGAGAAGAAGGCACCCACTCTGGACCTACTTTCCAACTGTATATATTTTATGTCATCTTTAACCACATATATAATTATAGAAAAAAAGATCCAGGAAAACAATTTCAACATTTTTAGTACAAAAAAGAATTTACTTCAATAACAATTAAAAGAATCCAGTCTTATTCATATTATAAACAACTCATTTTAAGTTTAAACATAACCAAATGTTTACCTTTTTTTTAAATATTTATTTATTCATTTATTTATTATGTATACAATATTCTATCTGTGTACATGCCTGAAGGCCAGAAGAGGGCACCAGACCTCATTACAGATGGTTGTGAGCCACCATGTGGTTGCTGGGAATTGAACTCAGGATGCTCTTAACCTCTGAGCCATCTCTCCAGCCCCAAATGTTTACCTTTATAAAATAACTACATTAATAGCATAATTTATATTTCATATGATGTTAACTTCCACCAATCAACTTGTTATCTATTTAAAATAATTTAGTAGGGAAATGATACATGTGGGTGCAATGTTAAAAACTCAAACAGAAACGACCTGAAGAATGTGTGCAAACTTTTTGCCAATTAGTTTCCTTATGGTAACAGACGGAGTGTTTTTAGTACTTGTGATGTTTTTTTATCTTACATGGCTCTTATATTTACACCATTCATACATCCTCCATCTTTAGGCGATATCAAAAATGAAGCCTAAAGGTTTGCGATGGCAAAATTTCTACAGAACAAATACAAGAGCCCAAGTGAATGAAAAAAAAACTATAGCATAGAAAACTTATTATTTTTATTTTATGTGATAGAAAATACATCTTAGAGAACAACTGGTTTATATCCCAACAGACAAAATATATTCACCTGGTAGTTCTGACTAAAGAATTAAGTTTAGAATTTCAATTACGAAATTATGTCACTTGCCTTTCCTTCTCTAATATATTTATACAAATTTTAATTAACAATACGTTCATATTATGGATGGAAATACTCAACTTAAAATGTAAAGAAATAGGAAAAAAGTGAACTAACCCATTGGCACAAAGGAGAAAACTTCCCTGTCACAGCTTTTAATACTTCTTGGCTGGCAACACCCCCCACTGCCGCAGCAAGTGGGGGTAAACAGCCTTGAGCAGTCCACGAGAGCCAGTGCACAATGTCATGATTCACTTCAGGCTGAAACACAAACCACAGACCACAGCAATACGAACAGTATTCTCATGGTATCTGTGACTTCAATGACTAATTACCAATATTATTAGAACTTAACTTCAAACAAAACCCCCAAACGACTTGATTTCCTTCCTAAATAAAAATCCCTTAATCTCATGATAAAAATACCAATTTTCATGTTGCCTTAAGAAGCTTTTTTATTTACTAGCCTCTATTCACTTTATTCGCTTTTCTGACTGTAATCTATTCTACCATTTAGAGTAAAATGATTATGTACAATTTATAGTTTTTGCCAAAAGAACAGTCCTACAAAGCTAGCTACATAAAAGAAAATAATTGGAATTTTAAGTTTATAAAACTAAAGAAAAAACTTTTAACCCAAAAAAGAATAAGTAAAGAACAACCAACAACAACAAAAGTGACAGAACAAAAACGATTTCAAAAAAGGTTTTCTATTTTCTCTTTTTGCTGTGTGTGTATATAACCTTTACACACATATACAACATCAGGTATACATCTAGAAACTAAAACTTTAGATGTGTGAGGAAACACTGAATTCTCATTTTGAACAGTGCAGAACAGTAGGGAAGGGGAAATCCTCTTAGGAAGGTACCAAGTTGTGACCTGTGCAGAAGGGACTCCTGTGGTTCTGAACTTGCTCCCTGCAACAATGGTTGAGAATCATCCTCAGAAAGGTCTTCTTTTTTTTTTTTTTCAAATCAAGTTGGACTTTTTGTTGTTGTTGTTTGTTAATACATCTCTAAGCCCAAGGTCTCCCCATCTACACTGGCTAGGCGAGCACCCTGAGAATCAGTATGATCCATGTCTGTGTGATGGGAGGTCCACCTGCACTGCAGAAGGAAGCAGATGGCACAGCTGGGAAGCTGGGCATGAAGGATTCCTCTGCAAGCATTTCACCAGCACTGAAAGCTTCTGCCTGACTGCTCTCTACCCAATCTCAGAGGCCCAGAGACACTGTAAAAACACAGCCACTGTTTGGGCATTTCTCATGGCTGTGCCTGTAGCAGGAGAGCACGTCTCATGTCAAACAGCATCTAACCAGAAAGTCCTAACTTCAGCTGAGAGAAACAGTGTGAGCCCTGTGACTCCAGCCTTGTTATACTACTCAGTATGAGCACGCAGAGACAAGAATTCAGGAAGCAGTAGTCAGAGAAGCATAGACTTTGTGGGAAGGCCAGGTCAGGACCGAGCTGAAGACAGCTTGTCCCAGTCTAATCTCCCTGGAGTTCAGAGAGAAAAGAACTTACTACACTCTTGTCCCCCACATCAAGCACACTACAAAATGATAAGCCTGAGGGAATAAAAAGAAGCAACTCCACCTACTAACTCTTCAGCAAGGAAGAAACATCATCCTCCTTTCTGTTGTTTTGTTTTAATTCATTATCTACTACACCAATACCTTCTATTTCCTATCATATCTTGCCTTCTATCTTTTCCTTTCTCTATTATCTTATTTCTTAATTTTTAATACTTTTACATTTTAACTCATCCTAATTCCTAACGTATTTCCTGTCTTCTATTAGGTGTGTAATTTATATTCTAATTGAGTTGTTTTAAAAACTTTATGCATCTGGTTTGCTCTTGAATTGTTACTGGCATTACTATGGTCAGCTCTCCTTGAGCAGCAGTGAGGATTAAGAGTTCAAGAGAACACAGCACTTGTGCTGCCTGTTGGCAAACACTTGTCGCTTAGTGCAGTGAGGGAAAAGGAGAAATGTGAGACTCTCTCTCACTAAGGCAGGCCTGCTGCTGGCTCTGTCTTGTCCTTCCAGATCACCAGCTCTACAGGTCGATATCTTTGGAACGTCTCCTAACCTTTCTTGCAAAATTCCCACTGAATGTATTTTTGGACTGTGTTCAAAGGATTTCATTTTTTTCTTTTGTATTCATTCTCTCTTGTCTACTAAAAGTTTTGTTTACCTATAATAAACACAATAAATCACATGGATATAAAAAAAAAAAAAGAGTTCAAGAGAAGCCGGGCGGTGGTGTTGCACGCTTTTAATCCCAACACTTGGGAGGCAGAGGCAGGTGGATCTCTGTGAGTTCAAGGCCAGCCTGGTCTACAAGAGCTAGTTCCAGGACAGGAACCAAAAAGCTACGGAGAAACCCTGTCTCGAAAAAAAAAAAAAAAAAGAGTTCAAGAGAAGAATTTCCAGATACCATGATACAAAGCCAGAAAAAGACGTATCTCCCAACAGATGTACGAATGAAATGTATAAGCACAGAAATATGAACAGCAAGACAACCCAGTAACTGAAATCAAAGAAAATGAAGTGGTACTAGAAGTAACGCAGATAAGAGTTATAACACAGATGTTGTGGGATAATGTTCTTGTACACTGTGAAGATTTGTCACTTGTACTAGCTAATTAAAACGCTGATTGGCCAGTATCCAGGCAGGAATATTTATGTATGTACAGGCGGGGTGACCAGACTAGGAGAATTTGGGATGAGATGTAGTCACCAGCCAGATGCAAAGGAAGCAAGATGAGAATGACTTGCTGAGAAAAGGTATCAAGCCTTGTGGCTAAACACAGACAAGAATAAGGGGTTAGTTTATGTTGTAAGAACTAGTTAGTAATAAGCCTGTGCAATAAGCCATACAGTTTATAATTAATAAAAGTTATGACTACAGGACTGGGACAGAAACTTCCATCTACACACATAAGTAATGCAGACCAGAAATTAACACAGTAGAAATCAAAATAATGACACGAAGAGTTCATTCTGTGGAAGGATAAACGGTTGACATACTGCCAAAATGACCAAAAGTAAAGAGAGGGGAGAAAACTCAAATCACTAAAACTAGAGAAGAAAACAGTGTGTTACACAGATAAAACTGAAATGCAGGGGAATAGGAAATACCTATAAAAAATATACTGATAATTTAGGAAATCTAGAAAAAAATGAATACATTCCTAGATATCTATGACTTACCAAAATAGAACCAAGAGATACAAAAGCAACTAAGTGGATATACAATGAGCAGACAGAGTGAAGCAGAAGTAAATGAGCATCCCAACAAAACAAAGCCCAGGAGCTGTTACACTGATGAGTTCCACAAGATTTTTAAGGAAACTATAATCTGCCAAATTATAAAACTTTTAGAAGAGCACAGAAGAACTTTGTGGCCTTGGTTAACACTCATGGCTGTGGATGTAGTTCAGTGGCAGGTGCCTGCCTTGCATGATAAGGTCCTGGGATTGAAGTTATAATTGCAAAATTCTAAAGTTTTTAGAAATAAATAAGCATAAACTATTAGAAAAAAATGATAAATAAGTAAAAGAGAGTATTTATAGAATGTGTTTGAAAAAAAGACTCAAAAGCTAAAAATTATAGAAACTCTAATCGTTAAAAAATAAAATAATTAAAAATGTACAATAGTCATATAAAAATATGCATAAATTCACTGATACTTTAGTGAAATGCAGATCAAATCTAGGCAATACATTTTCAAATAGTAACGCTGTTATATCAGAAAGGAAATATAGAGTTCTGAAGAGGTTGCTGCAACTGAAACTGAGCCAGATCTTTTGAGAAAGCAAAACTGTCTGTTTTGAAAACACATAGGGGTGGGCATAAAGTGTACTGTACCCTTTTATTTTCAGCAACCAGGAGGTAAGGAGAGGTGAATCTTTCTGAATTTGAGGATGGTCTACATACATATTGAGTTTTAGACCAGAGAGGGCTACAAAGTCTCAAAAAAGGGGCAATTTCTCATTTTAATCATCTTCTTTTACATGTATTACATGACTCTGTAATATCTTTCTAGGTATCTTAACAAGAGAAATGAAAATATTTGTCTATATAAAAATCTGTATGTATTTGTAGGAGAAATTTTTAAAACAAATTTGTATTCACAGAACAAAACCAACACTATTATAAAATCAAAAGCAGCAAGTAAGAATTAAATGCCACACAGTATTCTAAAAACCTTATGAAACCAAGTTATGTAATGTCCACAACACCTTGCAAGTTAATCTAATTTTATAGATACACAAAGTAAAATAAATGAAGCAAAGAACTAGTTTAATGACAGAGAATCAGTAGGCAGCACAAGGAGGTCTAAATGTAGGGAGATATTTATACAGAGAACATTTAAGCTATAAACAAAACTCAGTCAACCACAATTTTTTAAGTATTTACCCTCTCGTCCAGTGTCTCACTTATAGACATTGTTAGTTTCAACAGTTCATCTGAATCTTGCCGACATCTACAATTATAAAACAAAATACCTCAATTTCAATCTTTTGAATTGCCACCAAGGTCATATTCAAAACTAAATCATAAGATACATATATAAATAAGAAAAAGAAAATCCACTAGTATAAAATACGTGTTTTAAGCTAACTTCAAAGTTACTCTCTTATGAATCTATTACTTCAAAACATGGTCCTCTAAGACAGCACGTGAGATTTAGATGTAAACCTATAAGGCAAGAAACCTTTTGTAATTCTTGATTTAGGCTAGAAAATATTACCAGAGATTAACAGTTCAACATCAGCAGGTTTTGGTTTAAAAGTTACAGATTTTAAAGTCTTCAAATATGAAAAGCTCCCATGCAGTATAACATTCTTAAACACTGATTTTTCCACTCCTACCAATAAGTGACCCTCAATGGTATGTTTATGCAGTTTTCATAAAAAAGAGAAAAGTTACCTTAAACAAAAAGCATTACCTGATATTTGGCTTACGATTGTAGTTTTCCTGAAACTGGTCCAAGGCAAGCATAGCGGCATGAATCTGTAAAGGTGCCTATTTGAAACAGGAAAAATTGTCTAGCATTTGTTAAGTGCTATGGACTAGGGCAATTTTTTTTTCAAGTATTATTTACTTTCACCCTCACAATAAAAAGTATAAGATGAATGCCACTAGAAGAGTTAAATAACTTGACTTCAAGAGTGTAAAGTATTTTAAGACATTTCCAAATGACTCAAGTTTACTAGGTGTTCACATGCAGCATTAGCTGAACAACAAAGGAAAAACTTTGTACAGCCAGGTGTGCTGACAGAAACCTTCAATCCCCACACTCAGGACGCAGGTAAGAAAGCGGATCTCTTTAGCCTAGTCAGCAGAGTGAGTTTCAGGGCAGCTGTGACTATGTAGAGACCCTGCCTAAAAAAACCAAAACTAAAACCATTCCAAAAAGCATTTATACAAGAACACCTAATCTTTTTATATTAAGGGTTTATAAATTTGGAAACTGTTAATTTCTTACTTACTTTAAAAAATTCAGATCGAGTGATAGAAAGTAGAATGTAACATGTGTCTAAGGTTGTTTTTCTTCTTGCACCACATAAAACCCTGTGACCAGTGAAATGGCCTACCACCGGGTCTGATGACCTGAGTTCAGTCTCTAGACAGGTGCTGTGCCACCCCGACTGCCCACCTCCCACCGCCCTTGCACACAAAATGAATAAATGTCTAAAAAACAACATGGCTAAGAAAATCTTGTATTAACATCCTACCCACTACTAAACTGCTTTTTAATTATCAAAGCTGACAAGTTACTGAAGTACAACTTCATTTTATTCGAACATAATTTAATGATAGAAATTTAAAATCCCATCTACAACTCTACTACCTGCAAAGTAAGTATTTACCTCAGGTTTGCTAAAATCTGCAATAAGGCATTTGGGATGTTTGATCTGCCTCTCCAGGGATTCCTAAGAGAAAAGAACAGCATTGTTTCACAGAAAATTGAGTGATTTATTTCACAAAATATGTCAGCATACTCACAGCAAAGCATCCTTCTCCAGGGCTGAAAATGAGTGAGGCTGGACTGACACACTGTTCACTAATATCTTATTACTGCAGCAAAACCCGGCTGTTCTACATAGCCACTTCAGAAGAATTAGTGAAAATCTTTACAATTCCAATTTAAAAAAAAAAAAAAAACTTTTCTATTGACTCTTTGCGACTTTCACATCATGCACCCCAATTCTGTTTACCTCAGGGTTTCCCTATGGTCCTCCCATATCTTCCCCTTGTTCCTGCCAGCCACCCATGCAAAAGAAAACAAAACACAGTAAACAAGTACAAACAAAACAAAACAACAACAGAAATATCTCATTGCTTCTCCCTCTTTCCTGCCTCTCCAACACCTCTTCTTCTGTCCTGGTGGCCCTGGAGGCTTCAGTGTGCCCTATATTATATCTCTTTGTCCCATCAGTTTTACCGGCAAATGTTCATGCAATGTGTCACCTGTCTGGTTTAAGGCTTTGTTCTAATGTAAGAGCTACCATGTATTCTGATATCATCACATAACTAAGACTAGTTATGCCTAGTAAGTCTTGGGTACATATTCTGAGTTGCAATCCTTATGGGTGTAAGGTAAGAATACACAGGCAAAGAAATGAAAAAAGTTGAAATTAACAATTTGATGCACAAAATTATTTAATTAGGAATAGAGCAACAGAAATTATACAGAAGCAAACCTGACTAGCTGCCCCTATTTTAATTGGCTTAACTTTGATTTGAGCAAAGTCTTGAAAAACAAACAAAATCAAAGAAGTTAAAACTTTCAGAACGAGAAAAAGCTCCCTAAAGCCCTTAACATCACCACCATCAACAGTCTGGCAATTAAAACATGCTACACGTCACTGAGAGGCAGCATGCATGGCGCTCTGTCATTCTAAGAGACAGGAGTCTATACTCAAGTTAGCAGCTTATGATTTTCTTTCACTACAAATCATCAAGAGGATTATGCTAAATTTCAAACATAATACAGATTAAAACTGTAATGACATGTAATTAACAATTGAGTAATAAAAGAATAACAATTTGAAAATACATTATCTTTTACTTCTATGATTAAACTCATTATTAGAAAGGTATACCTCCTTTCAGATATAACCACATACCTCAATCATATACAGAAGTTATTCTAGTTATAAAACTGTATAAGCTTATGTATATCTGCCTAATTCTGCAGTATAGAAGGCTACACATACTAAGAAAGTTTGTGAGTCACAGCCCTGTCTTTTTTTCAATATGTTATTTTTATGGTATCAGTGTGTCCCTAAGTTGTTTATATTTTCAAGTTGGTTATAAATTTTAAAAAAAGAACAGTTTGTTTTTTAAGCTAATTTGAATTAAGTAAGCATTTTATTTTTTGTGTTGTTCTTTTTCTAAAACAAAACAAAAAAATACTTACAAAGCAAAATGTTTTAGGAGTCTTCACTTGCACAGCTATGCCTCCATGTAAATATGGATCCAGTTCTGTAGTATCACCAATGCTGAAGGAAAACGGTGACACCACTGGGGGAAATAAACATTACACATGGGTATTTAAATTTTAAGATGTTAATCTCTATTTATAAAAGTAAGATTCTAAAACAAATCTTTTTTATTTTTTACAGGGTTGGCAATTTGTTAGGGGTCATACCAAGTACTTCTTCCAATATGGGCTCTGGGACTTAAAAATATTTGAGGAAAACCAGAGAGTAAAGAAGTTTGAGGTTCTTACTATAAAATATTAAAATATATTAAAAATCTCTAGATCATGCTAATAAAAATTTTACTGATACATGAACATATAAAAGGAAAAAAACTGAGGACCTGAGAAATACATTCAAGTACACAGAAACAAAATAAAGTGGTAAATAAAGATAGAACCTTAAACCAGTGGATTATTTAATAAATCTTTAAGAAAGCAGACCACTAGAGAAAATATCCCATGTGGCTAAGAATTTTAAATATTAAAAAGATGCCAACTTAAAAATATATATAAAAACACTGGAGAAAAATTACTTTTAGAACCAGGAGGAGGCTCTTTTTAAACACTCAAAATGTGGAAAGCCTGAAAAAAGTTTGTGACTAAAAAAAAAAAAAAAACAGACTGCATGAAAACAGAGCTTCCACAGCAGAGTCAAGAGACACTTATTATTAAGAATAATGTTCATTATCAGCATTAAGATAAACTTTAATGTCAAGTAGTACTCCTACTTTGGCATTTATCTTTTGACTTTGCTGGGCAGCTTTACTTTCATGCAGTTTCCTTTTTTTTTTTTTTTTTTTTTCAAGACAGGGTTTCTCTGTAGCTTTGGAGCCTGTCCTGGAACTAGCTCTTGCAGACCAGGCTGGCCTTGAACTCATAGAGATCCACCTGCCTCTGCCTCCAGAGTGCTGGGATTAAAGGCCTGCACCACCACTGCCTGGCTGCAGTTTCCTTTTTTAAGAGTTCTGGGAACTGTTAAGAAGACTGTCAGTGGTTCAGCAGGAAACTAGTAAAACATACGATTCACATTAAAGAGAAAGAAAACAGTGCCAACCAAAGATCAAGATATTTAAACTCATTTATAATATGAAAATGCAAAAAGCTACAACACACAGGTACTTTCTGTGCAAGAAAGTGTAAGCAAACTTCCTACTGATACAGAATAAACCCGTGATGGATGGAGAACTACTGAGAGGAGGAATAGCCAAGGATGTGTAAAACTTTACATACTCAATCTACTTTGTTATTGGACCATTTAATAATCAAAAATTAACCTAAACAGTAAGTTCCTCTATACTTACCACACAAGTTTAAGACACTTATAAATATATGAGCAAGTGGCCAATAGTAATACATTAAATAGAAAAGTAAGCAGACACCAAGCTTATTTGCTTTTTTTAAATTTTTTTGAGAAGGGAGGAAATCTAAGGTGGTATTCACCCAATCCTATTTTCAATGTGTACATACATATTTACACATATATTTATATATATAGTATATACACATATGCTGTTCTACAATAAACATGTATTACTTTTAGCAATTTAACATTTTTTGCATATAACAAAACTATCTTAAGGCAGTAAGTACCAAGTAACAAATGTTAAAATTTGAGCTTTTTAACAACAGCTCAATTAACAACTTTCACTCAAAAGTAATTTTTTGGTTAAAAAAAAAAGTGTGTTTTAAAGTAAAAAACTTTGCCTGGCAGTGGTGACGCACGTCTTTAATCCCAAAACTCAGAGAGGCAAATCTCTGTGTTAGAGGACAGCCAGGGCTACACAAAGAAATCCTGTCTTGAAAAACGAAACAAACAAACAAACGAAAACCCCCGCAAAACAAAATAAATAAAAAATAAAACTTCATTCTTTGCTATCAGGCAACTTTTTCCTATATCTGCAGCTCCAAGAATCTGATCTTATCATCACAATGAAACACCACATGATCACCAATGCAAGCAAATATAAACGTAAATTATCAAGCTTCCTTAAACAGATACAAATCCATCATGTTCTGAACCTGCACTTAAGACACATGTACTCAAACATCAAATTGAAAAGTCTGCTAACAGCAGAGTGAGCAGAGAGCCCATAGAGGAGAAAAAGGTTATCTGACAGCTTACTTCACAACTGGCTAATATTGAGAATACATAATTTCAACCACACAAAACAAAACAAAAAATCTATAAAAGTGTTACTCAATAAATGGGTCAATGAGCTAAACAGTTTTCAAGAAAGAAAATCAAAAATACGTCAATATATATTTTTAAACATGTTCAACATTTTTAGTCATCAAGGAGTTACGAATTAAAACAGAGTCACAAAACAAACAAACTAAAAGTGAAAGAAATGATGATAAATGCTGGTGAGGATGTGGAGAAAGAGGACCCTTACTAAAGGGCCATTATGTCAACTGCTGCAACCACTCATGACCGATATTTATCAAATTCCCTAAAGAGAAAACGGAGTCATCTTCCTTCAAATATACAAACATGACACAAGGTTAAGTTGCATGTTGTCTAGCACTGTCTTTATGTCTTAAATACAACTACAGGTAAAACACAAATTATGTAGATTGATACCGATATGAATTATCTCAAGTGGGCCAGATAAAATGTCTGGCCATCTTTCCATTTAAACATGAATATTCTCTAAGCTCTGCTCTTAGTATCTTCTCTCTCCTTTGAGCAATAATCTCTAAGTAAGTCAAAAGGAGAAAGACAAGAAAAAAAAAAAGATTCCAAACTTGTTGGCTTATAAAACCACTCTTATTCAAGCCATGGAACACAGCACACTTTTGACAATCTTTTCCACTGACCAAATCCTACACGACTTTATACACTCCTAAAGTAGGTGGCTCAAGTAGGAATCTTTGCCCACCTAGCATTTTTCATAATTGTCTTCTTAAATGTTAGTATTTAAAATTTCAACTTGTATACTCTCATAGTGTATTTCTTTACTTTCTTCCTTTTAATAATACCTCTGTTTAGCATATCTTCCCTCGTAAAATGATCTGAGGCTAAAAGATATGACTCATGTCCAAGGCGATGTGCTCCAAACACTGAGTAAAGTATGATTATAAATATGCTGAATAACTAAAAGGGAATTAATAAACTTACCAGTTATCTGTTGTACAGATCCATTTAAACCTGTCATTCCATTAATTTCTCGAAATGTTAGGAACTGTCCCGTCTCAAGCTTGTGAGGATGATTTTCAAGGCACGTG
Source organism: Alexandromys fortis (assembly GCF_014885135.2). Taxonomy (NCBI): domain Eukaryota; kingdom Metazoa; phylum Chordata; class Mammalia; order Rodentia; family Cricetidae; genus Alexandromys; species Alexandromys fortis. The sequence goes on from NW_026067949.1 coordinate 39,126,868, forward strand.
ACAATGCCTGGATTAGCCTAAAAATTAAGAGTACCATTGACAACCAAGTTTGTATATTTTATTACTATTTACAAGTTTTTAAAAATAATGGTCTATAAATATTGAAAGCTAGTAGTCTATACCTAACAATTTTATTAAAATCAATTACTATAATCATACTTGCGTTATGTTTGAAATGAAAATTTCCTTTGGTTCTTCTCCTGTTGTATCTGAAACTTCAAATTCCTCACCAAAATCACAAAACAACCTGGACCAAATTCCATGTACATCTGCACTAATAAACTGAAAAGAGAAAAATAAATTTGCTTATGTTAATAGGAAAAAACCTACCTCAATTATATTATGACATTTCATGATAACTTCATTTATAATGAAGTACATTCTCTGAAATGTAAAAATAATCATGTATAGAATGAGTCATCTATAGATCAGTCTGGGAATTAAGAAATGTGGTATTTGGTGAGTGTTACCTGAGAAAAGTACCATCATTGTATCCCCATTGCTTATTCCAGGTTGTTTCAGAAACAAAAAATCTGGCTTGGTCATAAATTTCAAGTTCCAATACATAGGAAACAGTTATCTTGGTTTAATGGTCTATAATGAAATCTCATTATTTTACAGAAACAGAAATGAGCATACACTTAACCAAAAGCATTAGTTAGCGGAAATAAGAAGTTAGTGTTAAGGTACAGAGGTCAAAGTGCAAACCAAACCATTAATGGTATATATGAGGTTCTTTAACACAATTACAACTGCTTTATGAAAAGTAATTTTTATAATAACAGCACTGTCTCCATCTCAAAAATCCTTAAAAATATTATTTCTTTGTGCTTAAAGCTCTTACTACAGCTTTTATTCAATTCTAAAAATATGCAGTCAGAAAATCTGTATGACAATGGAAGGACTTAAAATATTTAATATTACAAAAGGTCACATATTCTCAGAAGAAAAATCACACATATTATATATGCTAATATGTAAATAAATGTGCCAGTGGGACAATGTAACACATAGAAAAGAGACCATGAAGTATAAATACTGGAGGGTGAGGGAGGACTGGATGAAGTCAATGGACAGAGTTATGAAAGAGATAAAGCTAACTGTCCCAGTTCTCACCATCATGGATAGTTGTTCTTGGTGGCAGATAGCACATTCTACAGTCAAAGTGTAAAAGCCAGCATGGAGGTCTCCAGATGTAGAGTAGCTACTCTGTGTAGAATTTACTGAGATTTTAATACCTGGTCCTTGGTAATTTGGCGTGTGTGTGTGTGTGTGTGTGTGTGTGTGTGTGTGTGTGTGCGCGCGCGTGCATGCGCATGCTTGTTTCTAAGTTTTTTCTTTGTTGTATTTTGTAGACAGGGTCTTACTACCTAGCTTGGAACCTGATATGTCGACCAGGCTCACCTTGGCACTCAAAGTTATCTACCTGCTTGCTTCTGCCTCCTTAGTGTTGGGACTAAAGGCTTGCACCAGTATGCTTGGCTACTTACAAACTTTTAAGGTATAAAGTTTATTTTTAAAAAAATCTTACTTATGACCGTACACATAAAGACTATTTATATAACAGTGAAAAGCTCCAAGTTTTAATATTAAAAATATTCTTCCTTTAGTTAAATGTATCTCATTATTAAATTATGTTACCTTAATGGGAGGGCAGTGAGAATGGCAAAAGTCATTGATCTTCTTTTGTAATGTCAGTTTCATCTCAGTCAATACTATGCACTGTTGAAAATAAAGACCAGAAAGTATTTTATAAAATACAACTTTTGAATTAGAAGCATGTCAATTCTAATTGTCAAAGAATTATAGGTATCCTCACAAGATAGTTACTATTCTATGTTGTATTCTGTTCTAGGATTAATAATTATAGAAGTACAAAATGGAAAATAAAAGTAAAGAGAACATATACTCATTAAATAAATTCCTTTACTACAAAGGACTCACAATTGGAAGCAAACATTAACACCATATATTGTGTTTGCAGTCTCCCAAAAAAGGTTGAGATTTCTATCACTGTCCTGCAATCACTAATATAGCCACCAAAACATTATTTTCAGACAAGCTCAAAGAGTAACAATTGTAATTTTAAAAGATCTTGGTAATAAATCTCTAATTTCTGCATTCAACAGTTTCACACAATAGCTTTGCTTCACATTAATATTAGCATTACTGTATTATTATTAATGTATCATATTAACAATTTATATATTATATAATATTATTTAAGACAAATACTTTTCAATGGTTAATTTTTTATTAACACTATGATACAAGTAGGTGTGAAAACAAGATTTTAATATAATTAATTTGTACTTATTGAGGCCAAATACTTTCTTGTAGGCAGAGCTCTTAACTGCTGAGTAATCTTTTCAGCCATAACTATTAATATTTTTTAATTAAAAACTATGTCTATGGTTGTTTTTATTTTTGCATGCATGTCTCTGCACCACTTGCAAGCCTGGTGGCAGCGGAGGCCTGTGATTCCCTGGGTTAGAGAAGGTTGTGAACTGTGATGTAGTTGCTGGGACTTAACACCCAGGTTCTCTGCAAAAGTGCACTTAACCACTGAGAAAATTTTAGAACACAAGATTTTTAATTTAAGGATCATTCTTCCCAGAATTGTATAACTTGTACTTCTGCCAATATGATATGAAAATTCTTTTTTTATGTAGATTCTTGCTGACATGTTATCATTTTTAAATAATGACTTTCTAATTGCGGTGAGATTTTTGAAGTTTATTTTGCTATTTTTCCCTCCCTCCCTCCTTTCTTTCTTAACATAGTGGTCAAAGAACACACATTATTTCTTTTTCCTCTGAAACAAGGCCTCATGTAGTCTAGGGAGCCTTGAATTTGGTGTGTAGCTAAAAATCATGAGCTTCTGTCTTCAGAGTGGCAGGATTACAGACACGTCTTACATGTAGTTTTATCTGACCCTGGGACTGAAGTTCAGTTTCGCCCATATTAGTAAACAATGTAGCAATAAATCTACATGCCTAATCTCCACTACTGCAATTTTGTGAATGTCTCGAGATTTGTTTTTTTATCTTAATACATAATATATTTTAAGGACTGTTTTATGTGCTGAGCATGTATATTCTGTTGGATGAAATGTTCTGTAAATGTCTGCTGCTCAGTACACTATCTATAGTTTTCAGCACTGTTTTCTGTGGGGGGACTGAGAAAGGGTATTGTTACTATGTACAACTGGCAGGCCTTGTACTCACTCTTTACCCAGCATTTCTTTAAGCTTGTGGCAATCCTTCTTTGTTTGCCTCTCAAATAACAGGAATGAGGTATGTGTCACCACAACCATCTTGCTGTGTGTGATGATCTGTCCACTGATGAAACTGCAGGGTTCAAGTCCTCCTCTAACACTGTACTGGATCCTACTTGTTAGATATCACTAAACTGATCCCTTAACTAAATGGCTATTTTCATCTTAGTTACTCTGTTTAAGAATACCCACTCCTGCTCACTTTTGGTTTACATCACCATGCACGTGGGTGTGCGTGTGTATGTGTAACCCTGTAAGCATATTTGAAAGCCAGGAGAATCTTCAAGTGTCTTTTTCTATAGTAAGAGGACTGCCGTATTGCCCTGACTGAGCCAGAGCTCACTGGTTCAGCTACAATGGCTCGGACAGCTAGGACAGTTCTCAGCAACGCCGTCTTACTCCCACCCCAATGCTGGCAAAGCCATGCCCTGCTTTCCTCTGAGTGCTAGGGATATATGAATTCAGTTCCTCATGCTTGCAGAGAAAGCACTCTTACGCTATCGTCCCAGGCTAGGAATAGCTTTTCCCCAACTTTCCGCTTTTAGTCTGTGTGTTTACCACTAAAGTAAGTCTCACAGACTGTATACTGTCGACTCTTGGTTTTGTGCCATCTAACTAGGGAATAAAGTCCCAACTACACTTAAAATTAATACAAAGTAAGAATTTGTGTTTTTCCTCATTGTTTTGAATAGTGCTCATTTAAGTCTGCCTTTCTTCATGGGATAAAAAAATGCTATTCCATTTCCTCTTGGTCATGTAAGGTTTCTGTTGAATGAGGGCACTTGTAAATGTGACTCTTTCGTCTTCGTGGCTTGGCTCTTTTCATTCTTTTCTGTGTCATCTTTACAAACGGGATTCATACTTATGTATTCTCAAGGCTAGCTACGGTTCTTTTGCTTCTGGATCTGGATCTTGAGTGTCTTTTGGAAGCCTGGTCTGGTAATATTAAATCCTTCAGTTTATGTTTTTTTTTTTTAAATCTTGAAATGACCTTTTCCTTTTAGAAGAATAGGCTTCTAGAGTAGAGTAAATCTAGTTGAATTACTTTTTTTCTTATATCTTGGGTTTTTATGCATGTCAAAATTTATATTTCTGGTGGATCATGTTTATGGGTATACCCTCATGTTTTCTGTTGTTATTTATGAAACATTATAGGGTCATATATTAGGGTGCGAATTATATAAAATCTAGTACAGGCTCCACCATATTTTTAATTTAAGGGAGAATTCTCAGCTGAAACTTTTTGATATTAACGCCTTCTTTCTTCTGTGCAGTGTGTTTACATAAGTCAGAGGTGACATCTAGTATCTCCCTCTATCACTTTCCACTGTGCTTTTCTGAGACAGTCTCTCATTGACCCTGGAGCTCATCAATTACCGAGGTTCGATGGCCAGCAAGCAATGGGGATCAGTATGGGTGTTGAGGATCTGAACTCGGTCCTGTTGCTTGGATAGCTAGCAGTTTACTCAAGAATCACCTCTCCAGCCTGACACTGACTTGTACTATTTCTAGAAATCTAATCTCATAGTGAACCTTTCCACCTAAGCTGAATTTTCTTTTAATTTCTTAAACGTTTCCTTATTTCTCTCTTCTATAGTATAATTTTTCATACTTATTTTCAACTGTGTAGTGTTTATTAAGCACTGTTTATCAACTAAATTTTAATTTAAAAAAGATAGAGCAGGAAAAATAAATACATATTGTTAAAAAAATAACTCCTTACATTCAGGAGTTATTAGAATTTTTTTCTCAAAAAGAACATTTAATAGATACAATTTAAACTTGACTTTTTTCATTCTGCTTTTCAATATATTAGGCTAAACGAGTTATATTACTTCCTTGGACTCTATCAATAACAATACAAAATACTAACCTGGTATTTTTCTAAGAAGGAGAGGTCTGTGGTTTCATCAAAAGGGGCAGAGGATGATGAGACATGAACATATGGATTTAGTTCTGCAATATGATGAAGTACAGCTTCAGCCCTAGAAAATAAACACATTTACCAACCTCTCATTTATTATACTCAGTTTCATTAGATACTTGAAGAACATGAGAGAACCCCAGCACATGTAATTTTAACAAAAACTAAGTAAGTTATAAACACAATTTATTCATTTTTACAGATAGCTACACAATCTTAAGACACATCATCACATGCTGCAGCAAGCCTCACAATCTTTACATATGCCCTTTTACTTCTGGTCTCCAAGCTTAAGGTCTCAATGATAGCAATACTACAGATTTCTTTTTTTTCTTTTCTTTTCTTTTCTTTTCTTTCTTTCTTTCTTTCTTTCTTTCTTTCTTTCTTTTTCTTTCTTTCTTTCTTTTTTTTCTTTTTGGTTTTTCGAGACAGGGTTTCTCTGTGGTTTTGGAGCCTGTCCTGAACTAGCTCTACAGATTTCTTTAGACACAGGAATAGAAGGAGGGACTATCTGAGGGAATAAAGAGTACATAAGACGGACAAGGCAGGCACCAGAAAAAGAAAATGGAACATATGTCATGCAAGCAGGAGGAAGGACAATCTAAATCAATGAAGAGACGGTGAAGAGGGCCGAGAATGTCAGTGTGTGGGTCAAGGGAATAAAAGCAAACTATAAAGGTAGATGTGTATAAAATGTCACAATAAAACCCATTACTTTGCTAAGGAATTAAAAAAAAAACTTCCTTTAAAGATGTCAAATTCATTTCAAAACCATTACAAAGGAAATATACGCCAGTATGCATTTATCTAAGGCAGGGTAAATTCATCTTGACTAAGCTGGCATTCTAGATACAGAAAACATTCCATATGTAAGTCTTTAAAAAAATAATCTCATGACAATGTATCAAAATATCTTTACCTGTTTCTCTCATTAACAACATCATCTTCACACAGAAAGAAATTGGTCCCTAGATCCCATGCTTGGCATTTTTTTGTATCATGGACTGTCAGTGCCTTTAAAGAGAGGAAAACGCCTGTTAAGTCCAAAATCGAACCAGGATGCATACTACCTCTAAGGCTACTTACAGTGTACTGAGAATGCTATGTATATATGTGAGAACTTAGTGTTGTAAGAACTGAAAAGGATAAACAGTTACACCTTTATTCAGAAGACAGATTATAAGCACCTGAGAAACTCCAACAACCTGATGGAGAAACTACACAGTGAGAAGCTTTAAATTTTATCAAAGTGGCATGTTATATAAATCAACATAAAGAAAACATTCAGAAAAATTTATATAAAAGCACTTCAAAATAGTCTATACCCCAGATGATAAAGGTAATGAGTAAATTTTTATCATGCCACAGCTCATTAATTTACAAGGAACATGCTGGAATATACGTATTTTGTTGCTCTGGAAAATGAAATGCTGAGTAAGTAACACCTTCCTCATTCATTAGACTGACAGCCCATTCTGTTAGAGGATGATGGGATTCAATCACTCTCGCATTACAGTGGTACTGCGAGGTGCCATAGTACTTTAGTATAATGTCTGGTAAGATGATGTGCATTTTCCCTTCAACAGAGCAATCCTATGTTTAGAAATCTATCCTATAGTGATATATTATTTGTGTTTCAACTGGGCATCTTATGTTTATGTTAGCTAGCTTTCAGTGCCAACAACACAGACTTCGTGACATTTAGGCTGCTGTGTAATCCCTTCTCTTGATCATGGGCTGGACTTCTGAACGTAGAGCTAAAGAATATACTTTGTTGTGTTAAGTGCTGTCCCTCTCCCGTTTAGTCCCTCATGACGCCAGCTGTCATACTGTCAGCAGCACTACGGAGACAGCCATGTGGTAGAAATGGAATGACCTCTGCTTCATAGCCAGCAAGGAACTACGGTCTGCAGTCCTACGGCCCACAAAGAAAGAAAGCTGGCAACAACCAAACGTGAGTGTTCTTTGACGGACCACTCCCAGGACAACTATAGCTCCTTTGAATACTTTTTGCTACCTTGTGAGAGAGCCTAACAGAAGAAAAAGCTGAAAATTTTGCCCATGCCAACTAGACATAATAAATGATGGTGTCAAATTCTGGAGTAAATGATTTTAGAGAAATACAAAACATATTTAAGTCATAAGAAATTATTAGATTTTAAGGTGTTAAATGGCACTAAGTTATGGCTATATTAAAGATATATACTAAAATATTTAAGAGCGATAAAATATCTGAAGTTCTTAAAGAATTCAACAGTTGCTGCCAGTAGGGAATGAGAAGCAAATATAGGAAAAGCACAAGTACGTGGAGTTGGTGACTCAAGCTGTATGATAGGTAATCAAGAACATGTTAAGTGACTTTTTATGTTTAAATTTTCAATAAAATTAAAAATAGCAGCATTAATGATTCTGTTATGTAAAATGAAACAATAAGGCAAAGTACATTATCAGTTCAAATCAGCAAAAATGAAACAGTTCATAACAAACCACTTTTCATACTGCAGGTGTATACTCACTTTAATCCCTGCAAGAACAAGATTCTTTGCTATAAAGGAAAAAAAAAGAGGAATAACTTAGCATTGCAAATTCATACAAAATACAACTTCATGAGGCGTTATCACATTTCTGAGTTAACTATAATTTTTTTACTTGATTAAAAAATGATACATTTTGCATAATCACATCATTTAAAGATATCTATTCACTTCTCAGGGTTTTTATGAATATACTATGCAACCATAATGAATTAAGAATGATCGTTTGGCCAGGTATGGTGGCACATGTCTTTAATCCCAGCACTAAGGAGGCAAAGACAGATGGGTCGTCATGAATTCAAGGCCTGTATGTTCTACACAGTGAGCTCCACATAGCCAGGTTTAAATAGTGAGACTTCGTCTAGACAGAACATAACAAATGATCATTTAATCAATAGCTACTAAGCTATTAAAATCACTACATGAGAGGTGTTTTTGTTTTTCTGTGGAAGACTACACCTGTGCTACAAAATATTTTGTCAAAAATTCTGACCAACACTTTGAATCTAATTTCTTCTAATGAAAATAAGAGTTATAGTCTTTATCTTATGCAACTCAAAAGAATCACAAGAATTATAGGAAAAAATATTGCTTACCAATTTCTACTCCAAGACCACCCATACCACTTAAGAAGACATGGGACTTGGCCATCTTCTGCATTGCTGTGTCACCAAGAACATATCTCTGTCGACTATAGATGTAAAAAACAAAATAGTTATTTCATCAAAATAAAATCTGCCTTCAAGTTTTGAAAACTAACAGCCATGACACATGAGTCTGTCTAGAGTTGTTTGAGATGAGTTGTACAGCACTTAAAGTAAACAACTCAACTCCTAACTATATAAGACATTTTGGAAAATTAATTTTGGCACTACAATCCACATTCCAGGAGGCAGGAACTCTCCTCTTTATGGAATGCTGTGAGGTGAACCTGCCACTGTTCCATTCCATCCTGTCTGCTCATTTCATCATTTCAGTGGTTACTACAGGCATCTTATTCTGTTATCTTTGTTTTAAAATGGACTACAAACAGGATCTTGGAGGGAAGATTCAGTTCTCTTAGCTTAGTCCCATCTAACTTGATATGCCATGCTTTGTTGACACACATGGGAGGCCTGTCCTTTTCTGAATGGAGACAGAAGAGGAGTGGATAGAGGGGGAGCAGGTAGAAGGGAGGTAGGGGAAGGAACAGGAGGAGAGGCGACAGGGGAAACTATAGTTGGTATGTAAAACAAATAAAAAAAACTGATGGGAAACTGTGGTCAGTAATGCAAAATAAATGAAAAAAGGTTTGATTTAAAAAAAAAAAGAAGAAAAAACTTAAAGTCACAAAAGGGCTAAATACAAGGCTTGTGGAGGATGGAACTAAAGGATGTACATTTGACAATTAAGATTTACACACCCATAAGGTTATAAAGCCTACTTATTCATGGCAATAAAAATCACACACACACACACAAAGAAAGGAAGAAAGAGAGAGCGAGAGAGAACTGGGGGAACTGGCCAGGCAATTCTTGAGTATTATTTTGCATTGACAACCTGGGAAAACACACTTGGGATCTTGTTAAGTTATGCATCCTAAAAGCAAGCTTGCTTATGAATATATATTCCTAAATTTATGAACACAATCTGCTCAGCCTGCATATACTGTTACTCATACGTACACACTTTCAGGGCTGACCACTGGTCTTAGATAACCAACTGGGGCTCCTCCTGGGTAAGACTGTTTTCTCCCACTCTAGGAATTCCTTAGCTGCCTATAGATGGTTCTTCGTCTAGGGTTGGGGCCCCTTGACATTTCCCTATGATACAAACATGATTTATTTATATGTATAGGTGGGGTCTGTGTGTAGGGTGCCCACAGGGGTCAGAAGGGTGTATCAGACACCCAGGAATTGGAGTTACAGGATGTTCATGAGCTGCCTGGTACAGATGCTAGGAACTGATTTCAAGCTTTCTTCAAGAGTAGTATGTGCTCTCAACAACTGAGCCGTCTCACTAGCCACATTTATGAAATTTATTCATCTTGATTAATGTAAATGGTCAATGGTACTATTAAGGGTCATATAGTAAAAAGGTAAAAATGTAAAATACTCAGCGAAATGTCTATGACATGCACTGTGAGATAATCTGGTGGTCTCCCTAAACTGAAGAGCTATAAACTTAAGAATCCAGAGTTTGGTCAGAGGATGGTTCAGCAGGTAAAGGCACCTGTAACTAAGCCTGCTGACCTGAGTTCAACCCCTGAGACCCACAAGGTAGAAGAGACCTAACTATCTCCAACAGTTTGTCCTCTGACCTGCACACACATGCCACATGCCACGGCACGAGTGCATACACACATGGAAATATATACATAAATATTAAAAAACCATTTCATGAAATAAGTGAAAGTTAGGATTTTAAACTAGAGGGATCAGAAATTGGCAAAAGGTTCTCTAACTTAAATTGAGCACAGATTACCAAACGCATAAGGAAAAATCGAAAGCTGGAAGAATCACCTCAAGGGAAAAGGGGAGCAAACACTACTAGTAAAATAGAGCTCACAAAACTTTGTGTTTTGCTTAAGCACAAAAATACCTCACAATACAAAGGGCATTAGATACAGTATTAAGAATATTACATAAACAGTGAAGAAAATTTTGCTCTGAATTTAATGAAGACTCCTTTGGTCATAAGCTGAAAAGCAAGCCAGGAAAGGAACACAGTGTTTTTTAGTAATTTAACTGTGTTCCTAAATAAAGCTAAAGAATATTTTAGGAACCTAACATTATTTAGAATCCAAAACTATAAAATCCACAGAGACATCCATAAAAAAGTTACCAGTATACAAAAAGTAGGGCAATACAACCCATACTGAACTAGACATAACAACAGGTGTACCTTCAGGAATAACAGATGCTAGAGCTGAAGGAGAGAGATACCCTGTCAAATATAAATATGACCCACATGCTCAAGAAGGAGGGAGATATAACTAAAACCCTCCAGAGGATAGAAATATAAACCTAAGATAAGAACAGTTTGTATGGAAGGTCAGCATCACAACTTCCTAACATGAAAACAGATACAGCCTGAGAAAGTCGTGGTGCTTCTTTAGCTGAATATATGTGAAATTGGAATTTTTAAAACAGAATGTGGAAAGGAGGGTACATAAAAGGTATGAATGGTCAATTTTTTCCAGGAATACTAAACTCACATGTGAACAATTTCCAAACAAGAAATATAAGGAAAGCTAACTGTACCACGGTATATCACAAACTTAGGAAAGAAGGAGCCAGATGGAGTTTTTTTTTTTTTTTTTTTTTTCCAGATGGAGAGTTTTTGAGGGAGGGGAGGGGCAAAGAGAAGCAGGAGGGCTTCTGGAGAGACAGAAGGAGAGGTGAGTGACTTGCTATTCAGCCTCTCAGAGGAGCAGACTTCAACTTTAACCTTTGAATCTAGAGTTCTTTAGAGGGACAGAGATTTAGTTAAATTCCTTTCCTGCCTTTGAAAACAGTTGGTGCCTGAAGGGAAGGAATTCCCTTAGGCGGTGGCTCTGGCAGCCTAACCTCTCAGAGTGCTGCAGTAGGACAGCAGTGGATTAAAAGGCAGCAACAATTTTAAAAAATGCTGACAAAAAATTTCTACATTTCCCCCTGAAGTACCGCCAACTAGGGATCTTTAGGTACAGAAATGTGTGGAACTCTCCTAGTCACGCCGTAGCTCGCTAAAAAAACAACCCTCATTCCATTCCCTCTCCATCCAAACTGTAACTCAGTTATAGATTTCTCCATTTCCTATGGAGTATATTTTCTTGAGAAAACAGTAAAATAATCATCCTCTAAAATTTGACTATACAATTCAAGTAACTCCTACATGATCAAGAACATCAGGAAAGTCGGGCTTTGGTGGCGCACGCCTTTAATCCCAGCACTTGGGAGGCAGAGGCAGGCGGATCTCTGTGAGTTCGAGACCAGCCTGGTCTACAGAGCTAATTCCAGGACAGGCTCCAAAGCTGCAGAGAAACCCTGTCTCGAAAAACCAAAAAAAAAAAAAAAAAAAAAAAAAAAAGATCATCAGGAAAGCCTCTTGTTTAAACTCAGGACACTTAGGTTCATATTGGACAATAAAATTCTTCTTAGTCCTATTATTTAAGTCAAAAGAAACGGGAGTTTATTTACATAACATTAAAACTTTCATACTACATATAACATGAGAAAACTCCACAAAAATCCCCATTTTATTTGAGAGGAACCTGTAGGATATCCATACAAAATTCTGCACAGGCATAGTCTTCAAACAGACTATGTGATTCTGGGGTAACGATCAGAAAAGGTGGTTTTCGGCCTCTAAGGTTCTTACCTGTATAATCCATCATCGATTTCCACAGATTCTGTAGACATGGTAGGTAAATTTTTACTTGCACTAGGGAGAGAAAAAAACAAACCCAAATTTTTAAAGATCATATATGGCTTTTGAATAGTAATACTCTATAATGTGAAATTCACTTATGCATAAGACGAGATTCGCAAGTTACTAAAGGTTGTTATACATAAAATATATGTTGTATTATGTGTTACCTTCCTTAGATTTTTAAAATGTGTTGAAGTTAATTTCAATAATTGCTGGTCTGTTTAGTTTTAATGTTGAGATCTTAGAGCAACTAGACAGTACCTGCACTCTTAAGACATCAGTTAGCTAATAAAAAACAGCATCCTCATACAACATACTATTCTGGAAAATAAAAGTGTACACACACACACTATTTGTAGTCTCCTATCATCTTGTTTCTACTTCTTTCACTTATTGTTTTATTCTGGCCAAAATTAGTTTGGTGGATTAAATTTCTGAGTAAAAATGAGAATGAGTATAGGTACACCCTGCTCTGCCACTGAATGGTTATGTCTGCCACTAACTTTCCAAAAAGTTCTGTGTCACTGACTGGTTCAAGAATACATTCAGCCATGTGGTGGTGACGTACAACTTTAATCCCAGCACTGGGGGGCAGAGACAGGGGATCTCTGTGAGTTCGAGACCAGCCTGGTCTACAGGGTGAGTTCCAGGACAAACTCTATTGCGACACTGAGAAACCCTGTCAAGAAAATAAATAAATAAATAAATAAATAAATAAATAAATAAATAAAGGATATGCTCAAAAACAGCCATGCCTGATTGCACATACTTCTAATTTCAGAACTCCAGTGGAGGAGGGAAGAAAAGCAGGGGTCCCAAGCCATCTTTGGCTAACTAGAAGGCTTGCAACTAGTCACAAAACCAGTAATAATTAACAACAATAATAATGACGATAATAAAATAATGATTATATATGAGGCAATAAAAATGCTCCAACTAAGGGGTGCTTATTTGTATTTAATAATATTTCTCAAGTCGATTTTAGCAGCATTCGCCTGGGCAGACAATACAATTACTTAAATCCAGTACTTGAAGCATCCTTTTCAATATGCAATGTAAAATGTTAGGCCTACATTAACTGAAAATAATAAACTGGTCACCTCTATACTTTTTCTACTGTATTCTTCTATGGGGCAGGATACAAGTGGTGTTTTATTAATTCTAAGATTACTGAAATAACCCAAACATGGTGGGAGTATACCAGGACCCCACCCCCATAATTTTGCAGGCTGGGAGAGAAAAACTCCAAGACCCTAAAGTGGGAAATAATCATGGAAGCCTTAGGCTCCTCCCCGTGCCCCAGCACCCCCGTAGTCAACAGGAGGTTTTCGGGGTGTCCAAAACTGCAACTGACTCATCCAGACTTGTTCCCTCCGAAGTAACAGTTTTCTAAGTCGCACGGTTACAGGATGGAGCACAGTGGCCCTGTAGCTGCCTCTTAAAGGTGCCAAGCCACAGGGGCCCCAACCCACTCCTGACCAGGCCCGACAGGAGCAGTGTGACCTGTGGGGAGGATGCTCAACCCCACCGGGAACCGGTAAGATTCGGGAAGAGCCAGCCTCCCCGGCGAAGGCGAGCTGCGAGGCCCGCGCCCACGCCGCCACACCCACCGCCCGCTCGCTCGCCCGCTCGCTCGCTCGTTCCCCGGGGCTCCCCGCGGCCCCGTGGCCTCCGCGCGCACCGAGCCGCCCGGAGGCCGGACGAGAGCCCGCGCCCGCCTTCCTCCACTCCTTCCCGCCTAGCCCGCCCGGGCCAGGCCTCTCACCTGCAAGCTCCCCAGGAGGAGCAGGACGCCTCTTCCCGGCGGAGTGCAGCCAACGGCTCCGACCTCTTCATCGCCTTCCGAGACTCCGCGGCTGCAGCCGGGGAAGGCAGGCGAGGGGGCGGGGCCGCCAGGGTCAAGGGGCGGGCGGCTACGTCACCAGAGGCGGGGCTGGGGAAGTGCGCCCAGGAGGGTGGTTCCCGGCAGCCCGGGGACACCTGACTTCCGGTTCGGGGGGGGGCCCGGGCGAGCTCCCTCGCAGGTGGGGGCGTGGCTAAGTGGAGGAGCCGGCGCTGAGGGACAAACGCGGAACCCAAACACTGAAGTCCACGTCACCTCCGGCGGGGAGCTAAGCCGGGAGGGGCCGGAGGCTCGCCGGGTGACGGATGCCACTTAAACATTCCATTTAAATAGTTTTGCTCATCTAGTACGTGTCAGACGTAGATGTCTGTAATCCAGTTTCTTTTCAGAGCTGTAAAAATTTTCCACTTTCATTTTATGGGAGAAAAAAAAAGGAACTTCCAGTTACTGATTTGGTTGTAGCCATACAGCCAATAACTACGATCATCAGCGCTAGTGGCCAAGGTTTCTCTTCTAATTCTCATTTCGTTGACTCATTTTTTTTTTTTTTTGGCCATTTTTAGAAAACAGTTGTGTGGACACAATATAAATTAGGAATCTTTCTAAATAGCTCTGTATTTGAAGAAACACCAGCCAATAAAAAAAAAAATGACATTACTTGACTATAGATGTAATACAATGTTCTGTAAAGTATCAGTTTAGTTCAAAATTGTCTTATATTTGGAAATATATAGTAGTCTTGGCAAGCCTACATTTTCCTGTGTGTCCACCTCTGCTATTTCTAAAATTGAACATCTCAAACATCGAAGCCTGTGTTGACTATCTGTTACACCCTGCTGGTTTCCTCTGTAGAAAAGGTTTTTTTTTTTTTTAAATCCAATTGACCTTTTTTACATTAACATTCCAATAAATTTGGGTTGTGGCTTATTTTTTCAGAGTTCTGCTCTAGCACGAAATATTTCCTGTCCTTTTATTATTATTATAGTTTTTAGAGATGTATATACATGCTGCTAGTTTTCATTTCCCTCCCATTTATTCTCTTAAATATTGAATATCTATTAGACAGTAGGGTCCCATGGCTAGATAATGATCAGACCATAGAGATAGCATGTCCTGATTTCATCAGTCTCATGGTATGCTTGTAAGTATTTTGGCTCAGATGGAAAGGGAGCAGGTACAAGGGAGTGACCGCAGAGGGAGCAGGCCCTAGCCAGAGACTTGCACAGGACCAGGCCAGAGTCAAGGACCTCCAAGGAAGCAGGCCTGAGCCAGGGACCTCCACAGGAGCAGGTACAAGGGAGTGACTGCCTAGGGAGCAGACTCAAGTCAGAGACCTCTGCAGGACCTGATTCCAGCTGGGGACCTCTGTGAAAACAGGCTGAGACAGCAGCCTCCATGGGAACAGGCCTGAACGACCTCCGGGATTGGAAAGTAACTCCAGGGAGCACTGAATGACCTCTTGGAACACTGAGTGACTTCTGGGGTGACTGGAACTATAGCCCTAACTGCACCACAAGGAGCAACCATCTAAGCCTTGGACCATCACAGGCACCAGCCCCAACTACACCAATCAGAGGAAAAGATAGGTAGACTGAGGCAATAAAGCAAAAGATGTGGGAGTGCCCATCAGCTGTGTGCAAGAAAGCTGAGCAAGCCAGAGGAAGTAAACCAGTTAGCAGCATCCCTCTGTGGACTCTCCTTTAGTTCCTGTCTCGAAGTTCCTATGTTGCCTTTCTTGGAAATGGACAATAACCTTTAAGTCAAGCCAGTGGTTCTTAACGTTCCTAATACTGCAACCCTTTAATACAGCTCTTCATGTTGCGGTAACCACCAACCATAAAATTATTTCATTGCTACTTCATAACTGTAAGCTTGCTACTGCCTTATATGATAGTGTATGTATGTATGTGTGCGTGTGTGTCTATGTACCTTCTCTGTGTAGTTTACATCACCCTTGCTCAATATTCATTATTCTCTCCCTTGAATGTACAAAACACCCTGTGTATTGCACAGTGATGATATATATGTATATAGCCTATGTGAGTTACAACAGACGCATTTAATCAGCACAAGTAAAAAAGGAAATTTGTCAAGAGGAAAACTAAAATTGGAAGGAAGTGCCACTATTCAGGTAAGATTCAAGACAAAATTCAAAGAATGAAGCCAAAGATCAGAGCCAGAGCAACACAACTACACACACATCACAATAGAAACCAAAGACTGTTGAAGATCATCAGTAAAGACCAGAATTCAGTAAAGAAAGTCCCACGTAGACACAAGAGATAGTCAAACTATGAAACAGAGAAAGCATTTTAGACAGCATAAAATATGATCCAATCCTATAGTCCCACAAATATAACCAGGGAACACTGTTAGACATGCAAACTCTTAGTGCCATGATTAAGAAGAAATGCTAAGCTGGGGTCCAACAATGTACTTTTAACAAGGAGGTAAAGAGGCTTGTTGGTATTTGGTGGCCTCTGAGCTGAAGGATCAGGCTCTCAAACCAAGTAGAAAAGAAGCTGAAGATAAAAAAGATGACCTGCAGATTGTTTGAGTCAAGGGGGCGGGGGTAGGGGAAAGGCATATGATGAATCAGCATTGGTGAGAGCAGGAAGTAGAATCGGGTCGGGCAGTTTCAGGACAGGGACCTCAATTCTTATTCTTGGCCGGAAATGTACTTGATTCTCTTCAGGTTGAGCCGATTGTTCCCAATCTCGTGTCCTATTATCTTTCTTCTCCTTCTATACAACTCAAGTGAATGCCACTGCATGGAAAAGACACGTGACACACGACCAAATCTGAGAGGTGCCTGGAAAGGTCATGGAACTGATTGACTGACTGCCCCTACTCACAGCCTCTCCCCAGTTTCTGCCCTAGGTACTATTAAAGCCCCGAGTCTAGCAGCTTGATGGTGCCTATTTTCTGGGACCCAATCCCTGAGACACCGGAGCTCTGCTTTGTCGTTTCTCTTGAGGTCCCATCTATAATTCTATCTTTTTTCTAAACTCACTTTCATGCTGTCTGTAAAATTCACTCTTCTAGTTTGGAGTAACTCTGGTGATCATTGGTTCCTTTTGTTTTTCAGTAGCTCTGTGAGCTACAACTGCCTGTGGCAAGGAAGCCTCCATTACTCTCAGAGACAACCACATTTCCTATACGAGCTTAGACTACAATTTGGTCTACTGGTGAATAATGATTGTGATCTCTTCATAATCTTATGAGGTATGTGTCAACTAAAGTTCCCAGAAAATAAGATTCACTGATTGACTGGTTAGAATTTGTGTGAATGTGGAGAGTTAAGAGTTGAGGTTTAGATCCAAATTAGCTTGGGCTAGCTTTATCCCTCTTACTAGCTGTTTAGCTCTGTGCTTCACCTAACATTCTTGTAACTATCTGATGAAATGTTTTGGAATGCACTAATGGACTCCTAGCTTCAACTAAGACAAAGGGCAAAAGACCAGATAGCGTCGGAGGCTCACAGCAGAGACATCTCTGCTTTGCTCTAACTCAACTCCTTGATGATCCCACAGGTATACTTTTAAAGTGCGTTCTTTCATTTATGACTTTTTTGTTCTATACGTATACAAATTTTTACCAAAACTGTTACCATGTGGGATATTTGATCTTTTTTTCCTTATTTATTTATTTATTTATTTATTTATTTATTTATTTAAGATTTCTGTCTCTTCCCCACCGCCGCCTCCCCTCAAGACACACAGAATAAAGTTCCTGTTATTCTCTTTGAGGGGAGAGCTATGTTGTTGTTTTGATAAGTACATAATTCAAAATACTTCCCTTTCTGTCTCTTCACATCTGCACACAATGAACAAATGCCCTCCTGGTATAACACACTTGTGGTCCAAGCAGGCCCAGGCCTCAGCTATGTTTTCAGCGTTACTCAGGGAAAACACACCTCCTTTGCTTTGGCAGCCTCTTCTAGAACATCAGAGTGAGGCTTTTAAAAGATGGTGACCCTAACATCAAGAAGCTCTGATCCATAAACTAAAATCAACAACAGCAATGTAGCTATCCTATATGTGAAAAGCATAGGCAGAGAGAGAGACATAAAGTTATTTTCAGAAACGTCACATCTGACTGTCTTGTTGACTTTCTCAGTCCAGAATCCCCAATAGTTTGGGAAAAGATAGCATTTGGATACAGAGTAGATTTAGATTTAGATCTGAAAGGATCCTTATGATAGGTTTGTTCCTGTGCTCTCATAAGGAAAGAAGTTACTGTGTCTGCTTTTTTAAAGATACAATGTGAGATGACCACTGAAAACCAGGAACTGAGCCTTCAAAAGAACCCAGCCATGCCCGAACACTGATTTCTTTAGTTCTTGGTCTCCAGATTGTGAGAAATAAATGTTGTTTGTTTAAACCACGGAGTCTATGCCATAGGGTTATTGTAGCCTGTGCTAAGACATCAGTTATGCTTTTTTTGTTGTTATTTATTTTTCTGTTTTTGCATCCCAACCAAAGTTCCCCTTTCTTCCCTCTTCCTAGTCTCCCCCCCTCTCCCCCAGTTGCGCTTTCCTGTAGTTCTGCAGGGATCTGAGATCATCTACTGACCTTCTTGCCATATGGTCTCTCTCACCCCATTTCAGTGTTACAGGAATTCTAGAGCATTCACCGAGATATAGCCTGAGTCCTTTTCAGAGAGGATGATCGTTTGAATGTTAATGAGCATTACAGTAAGTCAAATTATAATCTTAATATTCAGATAATATTGACTCTAAAAACTATTAATATGACCGGGATTAAATTAGGTGTTGAGGTTTAAAGGAATAGTTTTCAGGTGCAGATAACTCTTGAAGTTTTCTGCAACAGGAGAGTAGAGAAATGGATGGTAGGAGATGAAACTGAGATATTATTAAATATTGCTATTTTAGTCAATTTTGCCATGTTGATATGTAGCTATAGATGTAGAGGAACATGATAAAGTCGTCCCACACTAGCTCAGAATTGAGTATAATAAATGGTTATTTATGTAGGAGTAGACTCACAGATCAACAGTCCTCTGTATGAGCAGGGAACAGGAACCTAATCCAGCCACCAAGAGAGAGAAAGTTTTTTCCTTTCCCTGCCTTTCCTTCCATCCTTCCTCCTTCCCTCTATCTCTCCCTCCATTTCGTCATTCTTTCTTTTCTCCTTTCCTTTATTCCTTTTTTTTTTCTGTTTGAGACAGGCTCTCACACTGTAGTCCAGACTGGTCTCAGCTTGTGGTTAGTCCCCTGCTTCCTGAGTACTCCCTTCTATCTGCTTTGATATTGCCATTTGTTACAGAAGAGCACATCTTAGTACAAAGGGTGCTACATACAATAAAACTTGCTCACATATACAAAATTTATTGAGCTTTTTTTCCTATTATAAAAGCAGTATAAGTTTATTTGAGGTTTTGGATACAGACATCCACAAGGAAGAAAAAAAAGTGTCACAATAGCTATCTAAAATGTTCAATATACATGTTCTTTCTTTCCTTTTTTTTAAAAAAAGATTTTTATTTTACTTATTTATTATGTAGACAGTGTTTCTTCTTCTGCATATATGCCTGCAGGCCAGAAGAGGGCACCAGATCTCGTGGTGGTTATGAGCCACCATGTGGTTGCTGGGAATTGAACTTAGGACCTCTGGAAGAGTAGCCCATTTCTAATAATGTGTGTAGCACCCCAAGGTGTGATTACCGGGAAGATTCTAGCCTACATCCATCCTGGGTCGGAGTTCATTGCGTCTGCCCCAGAGAGGAGAGCATGGCCTCTGAGCTCACTTCCTCTTCCTCCCAGCATTCTGTTCTGTTTACTCCACCCACCTATGTTTTAACCTATGAGGGCCAAGCAGTTTCTTTATTATAATTAACCAATGACCTTCTTCCATCATATATGAATAAACAAATAGTTAGATATATTTTATTATAGTAATTTTCACATATCAACTCAGATTATTAAACTTTTTTTGTACCTTTCTTGGCAATCTGGTTTAGTTGGTAAATTTTTTCTTTGGATAATAATAGTTAATGTCTAAAATAATACAAACAGAACTGATACAAAAATACATTGACACATAATTTTATACATGGGCTACATATGTTAGCCCTCTGAATCTAGATAGTCCTTTAGCAAATATATCTTTAAAATGCCCAAGGCAATACCTGACTACAACAGTTTCTTGAACACTTACAAAACCAGCTGAGAGACATACGTTTTACACAGAGATGTACTAAAGCCCTTAGGTTTACCTTGTACATATATATAATTTTTGCTTTAAATCCAGAGGTAAGATTTATTATCATTTTAGGAGTAAGTATATTATGAAGATATTTGATATACATTGGTATTGCAACTTAGCTATGTCCTGTGTCATCTATACATTCTTAGCATGATTTCACGTGTAAACTTTTAGCATAAACTTCAGCACATAGAAAACTTTGAGCTCCACTCAGTTGAATATAGAACTCTATCTGTGATTTCTATGGGTTATTTTTAATAGAAAGTATGATTAATATAGAAGATAAAAAAGACAGAATTTTGGAAAATAAAATGGGATCTGAAAAAAATATTTTATACTATTGTAAAACCTAAAGTAGAAAATAAGAAAAGGAAAGGAAGAAGACATGTGATTGGTAAGTAATTTACTTTACATAACCACACATAGCCTAGTGGATTTGAAAGTTACTCTCATATTTGTATACTGTTACACAGTTCACCTCAGTTCCTACTAGATAATTATTGAAATTGAGTTCTTATACTTTTTCACCAAGTGAGTATGATACTCCTTTTATTTTCATCCCCTCCCATTCTGCATGAAAAAGGCGAACCAGACCTGAGTGGGATGACGTATGTGGCACTGTACAGACATGTTTTGGGAACTGTAGTTTTTTAGCAGTAGGTGTTGGTTTCACAATTGTAGTTTTGTTTTTCCTTTCTCCCCTCTCAATAGTCTCTGCCGTAGTCCTTGATCTGTATAGGGGGAAACTGTATGGTTTCTTGCCTTGAGTTTCTTTTCCATATCAAACTTCCTCTTTTTGTTTGTATATTTCCTTGATTTTTTTTATTGACTTTACTCATTTATTTGTGGGAAATGATTTGTAGGATAAGGAGATTAAACAAAAATTCCACCATATTATTAAAAATGGGTTTTGTATTTTGCTTACAAGGTAATTAGTATATGCATTTTCTTTATTGTATTAAATCAGTATTTATGGAAGTCAGTCAACATATATTATACAGTCTAAGGAATATTCTAATAGTGTATGAAAAAAATCTATTCCCTTTAAAGACCTCCGTTGTGTAGTGGTGTCCCCCACTCTGTAGCACGTGAATGGGATTAATCTATATCATATAAACAATCTTGCCAGACTGGTGGGATTGGGTTGCTGAATAAGAATAAAAATGCTTTTAAAACCAAAGAGAAAATTGGGTCTTTTAATCATGGGAGTTGAAAATGGACCTATAGACATGATTCTGTTGTCCCTGGGCTCTAGGCGTTGTGGTAGCATCAGTCCGTTACTGCTGCTGACGTATAGACAGCGATTCTACTGTCTCCATGCCATAGGTGTTAGGAAAGCACTGGTCTGTTACTTCTGCTGACGTATAGACAGTGATTCTACTGTCTCCATGCCGTAGGTGTTGTGATGTCATCAGTCTGCTACTGCTGCTGACGTAGGCGTGTGATTCTACTATCTTCTTGCCATAGGTATTGGGACAGCAGTCAGCCTGTTATTGTTGCTGAGCCCCTTTGAGAAAAAAAAAAAAAAAAAAAACTTCCTAAACCATGCTGATGTTATGAGCATGTTGTTGACGTTGGCTATGCCAGAGGAGCAGCGAGTTGCAGCTGAAGTTCCAGGTGTCAGCCAGCAGAAGGGAATCCTCTGATGGGTCAGTCTCGTCTAGGTGAGGCCATGAGACTGCAGCCCCTAGAATGTCTTTTGCTTCTGTGCCTTTACGTGTTTGCTGCAGCTCTGTTTCTTTGATATCTAGCATGGTGTGAGTGGACGTGGAGAGATCTCCACTGCTCGTAATGTAGTGTGTTTATCTTTTGGAAACTTCCCATTCTACTTGGTATTTTTACCTGTGGATTGTCAAGAAGATGACCCCTTCCTAAGCTGTACTAGTTTCATAACAATGATAGCTTATACAGAGTTTTGATGAATAAGGTCTGTGAGTCTCACCTAAGGAGCTGGATGGACTGTCGCTCAAGTTAATGACTAACAATTGAGTCCAGCTAGTTTAAATTCTTTTAACCTTAACGTCAGAAGGTGTGTTTACAGGGCTCAGAGCACATCACAGCTGAAACAAAGCTGTGAAAATAACAAAGTTAGACTAAGATGTTTTTGTTGAATAACTTTGAGGTGAAAAAACCCAAGAAGACAGTCTAAACTTTTAGAAAAGCACATGGTTGAATGCGGAACTCTTTAACGTCAGGAAACAAGAACAAAGCAGCCCGGCTTTTACTGGCTGATGTGCTCTTCTTGCTAGGTTTGGTTGATGATCAAAGGTGATGACTAATTCTGTATACCCATTTCTGCTTTCAGTCTCCTGGTACTAGAAAAAAACAACTCTTGTAAGCTGATATGCACCCTAAAGATTGAAAGTAGAGTTGACTGATTCTTTTTCATTTATAAAGGTTAAGTTTGTGATTCCTTTAAGATTCCTTTAATCCATATAAAATTACCTTTTAAGATAAGTAATAATATAATTGTCACTTTCTTTGTAACTGCAAAATGCAGCCTGCCAGGAAAAGACCTGGCAAGAACACCTTGCTTGCCCAAACAGTTAATCTATAACAAGTTGCTTGGGTATGAATATATGTTCTTGGAATTGTTTGTAAAATGTTTAATCATGTAAGGGATATGGAAAACATATTGATTTTACTGTTTTTTGTATTCATTGTAATCATTCACTTGAAAAACAGAATGTAACTACATTGCAATTCCTATATTGCCTGAAAAAACTTTGTTGGAATATATAAGCTGTAGAAAAAAAAGTACACAGTAGAGAAAGAATAGAGAAAGAACAAAAAATAAAGAAGGAAGCCATCCAGAGAGTGTGTGAGTGTCTTTTCTCCTAAACCCTCTCAGATAAACAAGTCTAGTTTATGGTGACTCCGTGGATTCCTCTCAAAGTCCTGTGCTGCTAGAGGCTGGTCCCCGAGACCATGGTGTGTTGTGGTTTCGTAGCCTGCTTTCTGGGACTTTATAACCTTAGGATGTAGTTGTTTTTACATTAGGATGTAAATTATACATTATTATTATTATTAAAAGAGGAAGAGAAAAGAAGCCCAACTCTTATGCAATAAAACATCAGTCAAGGCAGAGGTTAGTTTAGAAGCCCACAATTAAGGACAAATTTCAGTATTTTTGAGGATCTTTTTCTTTCATCTGAGGCTCTGATGAAACTGTCTACAAGGTTGTTGACAACCTAAGCTTAACCCAGCTTTGCTTGTATATAGGTGTGTTGCAAAATTTGAGCTTATTCTCAACTGGTGAAATTAATTACCTTGCTTCAATAGTCATTCTTGTGTAGTCGACCAATTACAAAGAGAAATATCCATATATAAGTGGGTCAAAGCATGGGTTTAGAAAAGCAAAGAGAAAGAAGAAGTGATTAACAGGATCCGACACCCTGTTTAACATTTCAGGATCAAACCAGTACCAAATTCCTAGGACATAATAGGGAGTCCAGCAGACAATGAAGGAGGTGGCAAACGCGACCGTCATCTTTAGCGTTCTCAGCCGTGCTCTTGGGATGTTATTCTTGGATTGATTCAGCTGCAGTTCTGGTAGATAAAGAGAAAGAGTGTTTACAGTCAGCTTCCTCACAAAACCAAAATAATAAAAATGAAAGAAAGATTCATTCATTCTACAACTCCGATAATGATAACTTACTTAAAAAGCTTCCTATACTACCCCAACCAGGTGTGGAAGTGCTCATTTGTAATACTCCTACCAAGGGAGCAAAGGCAGAAGCTAGCCTGGGCTAAGTAAAGAAACTGTCTCAGCAGAGCAACAAATAGGCTTTTAGACCAGGGTTTCTTTTAGGAAAGAATGGAGAGTAGAGTTCCCTTAAAATTAAACCAAGAAGGATTTGAAAAATGGTGGTATTCACACAACTAAATAAAAAATTGGTTGTTTGCTGTATTCTATATAGTAGATATTTGGTGTATTAGCCCAGAAGGAGCACATTTTCAGTGCTTATCCTGAGTTTTAATGGCATAATTATCCTTTCTTCCTTTAAAAATTTTTTATTTGTATTTGTTAACTACAAATTTACAAGTTATTGTGTGTTGACAGAACAATAACTTATTCATTTAATACATATACATAGCTATATCCAAATACCATGTATGTATGTATGTATGTATGTATGTATGTATGTATGTATCTATCTATCTATCTATCTATCTATCTATCTATCTATCTATCTATCTGCTATTTGGATCACACCCTCCTCCGTAGCTCCCTTGTCTCCTTCTTATTTCTACTTTCATACCTCCCTCCTTTTTGAATGACCTAATGAATTTCATTAAGTTTGCTTATAGGAATAATAGCATCTTAAGAAGTGGACCACTGAAGAAAGTGTCTCTCCCATTCCCGACCAATTATTAGCTGTGCATAAGTCTTTAAGAAGGTGTGGAGACTTTTGAGTCCCTCCCCTCTACCCTTGCTTGTTTCATTCTGTGGTGGAAAATGGGAACCTGAGATGTCATTAGTAGATCTCACTATAAGTTGAATATATTATAAAAATATCATTCCAAGGGGTGCTTGTGAATTATTAAATGACCTAAAATTTATTAACTCCTTGACACAGTATCTAATACACTACCACTCTGCCTAAGTTTTGCTATTTAAATATTGTTTGTTAGTAGAGCTGGTTCTAGTGGTGTGAGTATTAGTAGGGTGGATTTGGTGACCCGAGAGCAGGTAAGTAGGCTGGATCTGGCGACCCGAGAGCAGGTAAGTAGGCTAAACCTGGTGACCTCAGAGCAGGAGAGCTGGCTCTGCTCCTTGCTGTAGGCTGCATTGGATGAGCTAGCCTATGCTGTGATGAAAAAGCTTGCCTGTGTAGGGATGGGGGAAAGGTTGTGGGCCGACCAACCTAGCTACCACTCAGTCCCAAAACGGGGCTTGAGTTGGCCCACCCAAATATCCACCTCATTTATGAACTGTTGGAGCATGGGTGGGGATGAACCTACAGATGCAAAATAACAGGATCTCCAGGACACAGGACAATAACAGGATACCCAAAGAGGAGCCCCAGTGAGAGCCCATTGTCAGTGGTGTAGAAGCCAGAGGCCTCCAGCCAGACCAAAGACTCTTGGCAATGAACACTTGCGAGTAAAGATGAATGAACTAAAGGGTAAACTGTGGGACTCAATGGGACACTATTTAATTTTCTTTCAAAATTTTGGTTTTGCTTTGGGGGAAGTTGCAAGGGCAGGGGGTGGATGTGATGGGATAGGGAAATAAGTGGGATAGGAATGGATGATGGGAAATCCACAAATTCTCAATAAAAGCTAAGAAATATTGTATGCCTACAGTTATTATTCAAATCTAAGGACTACATACTGCGTGGGCTCTGTTGAAGGACCCGTGAGAGGGTGAAGATGATTTTGGCATTGCACACGAGCATGATGAGAAGAGGGAAAATGAAGAGGCAGCCGAAAGTGAAAAAGTTGTAAAAGGCTTGGTGCCACCATCGTGGAAAACTGCAGTGTGTCACACACTGAGAAAAAACCGCATGCCCAGAGCCATCTTCAAGGTAGATCATCCCGAAAATATATAACTGTGGAAAAAACAAGAAAAAGTTTATGTGTCGTTTCCCCAAGGCATCCTTCTCTTGCGCCGCTTGTCTCCGACCTAAAACAATTTCTAAGTTCCTTGACATTTTGACCATTATACTAAAACGTGTGAATGAGGTTTGCTTGAAGTATGTTTGTGTTAGTTTGGATGACCTGTAGGGCTCTGTAATTGGTGGAACTATTTCGGCCTTGAAAAACAGCGAACACTTAAAGACTTAAGCCTCACTTGCACTTCCAGTTCCCCAATAGCTATGCCGAGCAGCCTTGTTGAAAGTGGTTTTGTTCGTTTTATATCCACTGTGTTTAAAACTGTACCTTTTAGACTGCATTCGTAAACATATGTATTAAATTTGTTTTAAACATTGAAAGGTCTAATAATATGCTATGTCTTTTTTAAGTGGTCAAAATGTGTGAATGGTTTTAGAGGCTTCTACCCTGATAATATTGAGTGTGGGATAGACATGAGCAGTGGCATTGGAAGAAGGGTTGAGAAAAATATAAGCCCCAATCATGTTTCTCATATCCTGAAGAGTTAATATAGAACCTAGTACCATCTTTCCGTACAACACCTGGGTTATAACTGGGTGATAGCCGTGAGTTCAGTCATGAATGTCACCCTGAGCAGTCTCAGGAAGAAGTCAGCACCGAGGCAAGCAAGACAACTACCATTGTATCTCGGTGGCTGTACCTCCTGGGACAAAAAAGCCCCTTTGGGTTTAAACACTCTGAACTAAGGCTCTTGGGAAGCTTCCCACATGTGTCCGCTAAAGATGTGCTTCCATCTTCAAAACACCTCGGCTTCATCAAGCTCTTTGACTTTGTCCTTTGGTCACCCGTATGCCCTGTATGTGTCTGTGTATTTGCTTGTCTATATTTATTTTCAGCCCTGCCCTTGAGGAGAGCCTAGAAATGATGATTCTTGGCTTCTAAATTCCTTTCTTTACCGAAAGGATCCAGCACTCATTGAGTATTATCCCAATAGACAAAGTACAGTATGCTCTTCAGTTGACTGCCAGAGTCTAGAGCTGTTCAGAGAAGACCTGAATGTAAAGGAGAGACTAATTAGTTGACCGATTAGTTGGATAAGTCTGAGGAAGTTTAATTATCAAAATACAAGAAGGAAACTAATGAAAAGTAATGATAAAAGCAGAATGTGGTGGCACACTCCTTTTATCCCAGCGTTGAGGAGCCAGAGGCAGGCAGATGTCTATGAGTTCCAGGCCAGCCAAAGCTATACAGCAAAACCCTGTTTTAAAACAAACAAAGACAGTGATAAACTATCAAATAAAGCAAGTATTCATGAATCCTTGTGGATATAAATTACACAACCACAAAATGAGCATAATTAAGAGCATTTCCTTAATATAGAATGTTAACTAATAAAGTAAAGGAGGAAAAGTGAGTTTTTTTTTTTTTGCTAATCACTGTAATGTTATTAACTGACTTCAGCAAAATTCACCAATAGGTGGTAAAAATAATCAGTGAAAGCTTGAGAATAGGACAGTGAAAAGCATCAAAGTATCTACCCGCTAGACATTTACTCATCATAAGGAGTAGAATAACTTTATAAGTGAAGAGATATCCATGCAATTAACATTATAGATAATGGGACCCGTTGACATCATTTGCTTTCTTAGACAGTGCATTGAGATGGACCAGCATTACATCATTAGTATGTTTAATTAAAGTACAGCTCCGAGAAAGCTAAGATAAACCTAAGTTGAGGAGTAATTCACAAATTTCTGATACACTTCAAAAATGTCAATCTTATGAGACACGGAGGAAGACAAGAATGGTTCCAGCAAAGGAGACCTAGGGGACAGCAGTGTAACCACTATATAACTTTGGGTTTGCTTTTGTTAAAAGGGCAGAAGTTGGGGAAGGTCTAGGAGGAATTGGAGAAGGAAAACACATGATCAAAATATATTGTATAACTTTTTTACTTATTTTTTTAAAGGCAGAAAATTAGACAACAAATGCAATTTCAATAGGTACGTGGATTAAGTGATAGCATCCTATTAATACTAATTTCCTGATTTTGATGTGCCTAATGTTGGGTGTATGAGATCTCTCAAACAAGTTCAGACTGGTAAAGAAATGCCTTATCTCCAACTTTAAAAAAAAAAAAAAGATTTATTTATTTATACAGTATCCTGCCTGTAGGCCAGAAGAGGGCACCAGATCTCATTATAGGTGGTTGTGAGCCACCATGTGACTGCTGGGAATTGAACTCAGGACCTCTGGAAGAGCAGTCAGTGCTCTAAACCACTGAGCCATCTCCCCAGCCCTTATCTCCAACTTTTAAAGAACTCAAAAAACATTTAGAAAAGCCTGGGCAGTCGTGGTGCTCACCTTTAATCTGCCTCAGGAGGCAGAGGCAGGTAGATCTCTGTGAGTTCAAGGCCAGCCTGGTCTACAAGAGCTAGTTCCAGGACATCTAGGGCTGTTACACAGTGAAACCGTGTCTCAAAAAACCCCAACATAAGTAAATAAATAAATAAAAACTCAAAACCAAAAACCATTAAAAAGTGAAGACAACCCTTGTAGTTTGAGAGTGCCCCTCATAGGCTCATGTATTTGAATGTTTCCTCCTCAGTTGAACTGCTTGGAAGGACTAGCAGGTGTGTTCACATTGGAGGATGTGTTCTTCTCTCTCTCCTCTCTCTCTCTCTCTCTCTCTCTCTCTCTCTCTCTCTCTCTCTCTCTCTCTCTCGTACGCAGCTACTGCTCCAATACTGTGCTCCAATACTGAGCTACTGCTCCAATGCTTCCTGCCACAATGATCATGGATGAACCTCTAAAACTATACGCAAGACCCCCACATCAGTGCTTTCTTTTATCAGAGTTGCCTTGGTCATAGTGTCTCTTTACAGCAATGGAATAGTAATTAAAACAACAGCAAACAAGAAAATGCTAATATTTGGTGATGGATGGGTTAACGGTATCTAAGAAAACTTTGTATAGTTCTAACAACTTTGAACTGAGTGCAAAATCTTTTAAAATGTTATCTTTATTTAAAACTTTAGGAACCACAACTACAACCTATCAATGAAAATATTGTAAGTCATTTTCAAGAATAAATCCAGGGCTGGCGTGTTGGCTCAACCCTTACAAGTGCTTGCTGTTCCTCCAGAATGCCTGAGTTTGGTTTCCAGCACCCAAGTATGGTGGCTCACAGCTGCCTGTAGTTTTAGCTTCAGGAATCTAGTGCCCTCTTGTGGCCTCAATGAGCATTACCACACACAAATAAGAGTCTTGAAAAACAAATAAACCAGTAATTGTAGTGACCTCTCATCCTTTTTCTCTGACTCATGAAACATATTTCTTATCTTGTTATTTCCTGTTGTGTTCTGGAGAAACGTCACTTTACTTTTTTTTTTCCTCATTGAACAAGATATTTTAGTTTACAGAACAGTTGGTCCTGCATTTCTCTACTTTGGGGTAGGATATGGAATAGGAGTGGAGTGCGGTTATTTAAAAAAAAATTCTGAAATACTTTCTTGGTAGAGAAAGAAACTTGTATCTTATATTTGCAATTACATTATTGATCTCAAATTGAGATCTTTTATCAAGTAGGAAAAAAAAATAAAGTTTAAATTAATCCACTAGGGGGCGACAAAGGATCATCATCCCATCGGTCTCAAAACCAAGAAACCCTAACAAGTTAGCTAACTTTAGTCTAATATCCCGGTCAACTTTTCCCTGTCCCATACTTTCCAGCTTGACTTTATTTAAACTGTAGTTTTAAAGTAGATCAGCGCGCGCGCGCACACACACACACAGACACACACACACACTTGTTTTGTTCTTATCAGAGTTTATCTTGCCTTAACCAAGAACGTTGTTTCCCTTCTTTACAAACCATTGATGATACTTCGTCCTTCTTAGAATATGATATTTCGTCCATATCTGGGAATTTGGTAAATACTGCGGCGTTAATGTTACAATCTTAATCCATGCTTGACTGATTAATTTGAATAAAACCAGAAGTTCAGGAAAGCACACAAGGATTCAGAATCTTACCCATAAATTAATTTGCTTTAGCTTGGGCTCAGTTTATTTTGTTTTCTGCACTGTGTTCTTCTGAGTGGGTAATATGAGGATCCACTTTGCTTTTAGTGGTTCCTTTGCCCTTGGATTCTTTCTTCAATTTCTGTTTACCTTTTCCTCCTTTATCCGTGACTCTTGCTCTTATCAGTATTTGTTTCATTTTTCCCATAATCAAGAACATTCTGTTTACTGTCTTTGGAAGCAATTGAAGATGCTTACTTATTAGCTTATGATCTTCTAGCCATACTTTACCAAACCAACTATTGCACAGACTAAATTTTCTTAAATGTAATCAGCTATAAAGTACAGATCATAACAGAATCTTCTTTTCATTGATGTTATGACAACGGAGTTGTTTTATGCAAAACCCCTGGAATAGTGTCCACAAAGCTAACACTGGATACATTTCAATCATCATTATTATAAAAAGTGAGGCACACAAATTTTCTTTGTATCCATATATATTTAGTCATACATTGATAAGCACATACTATATTACCCCCATATGTAAATTTGCTACTTTAAACTTTTCTTTCCTATGGGATAGAACTGCCCGTTGTAGTAGAGTTTAGTAGTTAAAACCTCTGGGTATAAGTGGTTTTATATCAACTACTGTGTTAGTCCTGTGTGCTCACTGTCCATGCACTGGACATTAATTGCAGGAACAACCAATGCAAAGCCCTGAGCCACAAAGGGAACTTCAGGTCTCTAGTGTTTGGGTTGGTTTTAGATAGTCTGTAAGGCCTAGAATATCCAGTATTGGCAAGAGTGACCTTTGGCATCTCATCTTTGTCTCCATCTCCCAGATGTCGAGATTACGGGTATCCCACATATACCGGTTGGGTTTTGGTAAGCAGAGAAACTGGAATCCAGGACAAAGCTCAGGCCAAAATTCAGGTTTGTCTACTCACAAAGAGGACTGTGGACATATGCAGAGGCCTCCGGAGGGTCTGCACAGCTAGACTTGACTCCCGAGAACTCTGCTTCTGCGTGCTAAATCTCAACCAGAGTGTCACAGACTGTTCTAATCCTGATTCTTAGTTTTGATATTCTCTTAGGAAAAATGAAGGGCCAGGCAGTCTGTTGTGAGAGTTTGTCTTCTAGAAATGATAGGGCCACTGCTTCATGACATCTCAGCAACAGAGCTGCATTAAAAACACCTGGAAAATGGTATCAGTAGACGCACAAAATGGAAGGGAAAAAC
Source organism: Alexandromys fortis (assembly GCF_014885135.2). NCBI lineage: Eukaryota > Metazoa > Chordata > Mammalia > Rodentia > Cricetidae > Alexandromys > Alexandromys fortis. The sequence goes on from NW_026067949.1 coordinate 39,157,890, forward strand.
TCACAGGTCTCACTCCTAGACAAGGAACTACAGGCAATTAACAACCGAGAGAGGGAGCACTCGTCTTTACAAGGGATGAGCCCTCTAAGTGGTATCCAATACCAAGAAAGTGCTCATCCTTAAAATCATGTATATCTCTCTGTCTGTCTGCCCCCCCTCTCTCCATATATCACCATATGTACTAAGCAAGTTGTATGAGCAAAGATCTTCATGCATATGCAATGTAATATAATTTTTATGCCTAGCTCTTAACTATGTCTAATATTAATTAGATTCTTAGATATAGATGGGTAAATAGCTCTATAAATGGAACAGAGTTGTGTGATTTAAACCTTGTCTATAGAATTAACTGTTTTATATTGACATTTCCACTCAGAAGACATACCCTAGGCATCTCATATAATATTCATTGGCTCATTTTCTTCTTATAAAAATAAGAATAATATACATAATTTATAGTGTTGTAGGGAACATTCTTGTAATATTGCATACAGAGACATTTTGCACAATTCTGACACATATTTTTATCTTCAACTATTATTTAGCATATTTATTTTTGCTATTACTGAGTCTAGCACACTACTACTGTGCTTTAAACAATGTTTAGAATATTGCTCATGGGAGTTTAAGTATTTATTGAATTTAAACTTTTTGTCAAGTTCAGAAGTGCATTTTACTCAGTGAATTAGCTCATGTGTCAAGGCGAGTCTCCACATGCTTCAAGCCATGCTTCCTTACTCCAAAAGCTAAGGAGTGTCCCGTGTTTCTTGCCTACAGCCTTGTGTGAACTATAGAATTTAGAAGTTGTTTTGTTACTACTCCACATGAACCAGATAAGCCAGGAACATCAACTCTTCCTGTGACTCTGCACTCTGTGGTCTTAGATGACTCTCTTTAAGGAATGTGTTTTTAATTAAGTTCAGCCACACCTAAATTAGAAAATGTTTGGTCATAAATCTGAGCTCCTCCCGAGACTTGCTTGCTGGAATATCTTCTTCCCTGTCTCCCTTTTCTTTTTTTTTTTCCTCTTCAAACTTACTTTTAAGAACGGCCATTTTAAGACCTCTGTTACCATGTTCTTGCACAAGTAGTGTTCAGTGAGTAGTGTCGCTTTGTATGTCTTAAGAAAGTGTACATAACTTTATTATGAAGAGAAGAAAAACAGGTAGACAGACATAAATAATAACCTAATCTTTAAAATAAAAAACATGATAGTGGGTAGTTTTATATATAATATTACCTATTCTTAACATGCCTTATGAATTTATATATTTTTTGTTTTGGGCCATCTAGCCACGGTAGCCCTGAATTTTTTTTTATCCTACCACCTTGCCTCCTAGGTGTTGGTATTAAAAGAATACACTACCACACCAGGCTTTTAATTACCCTTTTAAAATTAGTTAAGTGACATTCTCAAAGTCACATAGCGGAAAGGGGATGGCTAGCAGGCACAAAGCTTTGAGTTTGATCTCCATCATTATGTGAGCTGCACGTGCTATTACAGACCTATAATCCCGACACACAGAAAATAGAGGCAGGAGGATCGGAAGTTCAAGGTCATCTTTTGCTACATAACTAATCTGAGGTCATCCTGGGATACATAAAATCTTCTGTCGAACAAACGAAAAGATAAAGCCCATGGAGCGTTTCAGGGCACATCAGCAGAGTGTTTGATTTCCCTGTTATCACCCACACCTCAGTTTCATCACATTGTTGCTAAATGATTCAAAATTATTCTTTGTCTTGTTCTACTCTATTTGAACCTGCATATATTTTGTTAAAATATTTTTGTTTTAAAAAGTCACCTCAGGCCGGGTGGTGGTGGTGCACACCTTTAATCCCAGCACTCGGGATGCAGAGGTAGGCAGGTTTCTGTAAGTTCGAGGCCAGCCTGGTCTATAAGAGCTAGTTCCGGCACAGGCACCAAAGCTACAGAGAAACCCTGTCTTGAAAAACCCCCCAAAAGTTACTTTAGATTGAAATTATAATTATTCTATTTCCCCCATGTAATTTTTACAAAACGTGATGTATCAAAATGTTACCTTATGTCATATGGATAGGCACAATTATTATTTGACAATTAAGTTTTAAATGCTATAGTTTTTTTCATTACATAGAACCTATAAAGACTATGTGCCTTTCACACAAATTTAAGGCTTTTTGAGTATATCAAAGCCTTCTATAATTAAAGGTATTTTTCTCTTTAGCTTATAGATCAAGTATTTTATTGTTATGTCTTTAAAAATTAATTAATTATATTTCATTCATCGGTGCTTGGGACTGGACTGAAGGTTTTCAGGCAAGGGTTATTGATGTGGGAGTCCCCTCTGTGTGCTGTGATTACCATTAGTGAATAAAGAAACTGCTTTGGACCTATAGTAAGGCAGAATTTAGGTAGGCAGGGAAAGCTAGGCTGAATGCTGGAAAAAAGAAGGGCAGAGTCAGAGAGAAGCCATGGATCTGCCACCTGAGACAATTGCTGGGAACTTGAGTTGGTAAGCCACTGCCATGTGATGAGACACAGAATAATAGAGATGGGTTAATTTAGGATATGAGTTTAGCCAGAAATAAGCGTAAGCTTTGGCTATTGGCCAAAGAGTATTGCAAATACTATGGTTTTCTGAGTGGTTATTTCGTGGCTGGGTGGCAGGGAAGAACAAGCAACCCTTCCCACTACAGGTTATACCACTGAGCTGCATCCCAGTATTTTTCTGAGTTTGACTTTCCATATAACCTCGGCTGGCCTTGAACTTGTAGCCCCCTGTCTCTGCATACTAAAGATGGAGTGAAAAGTATGTACCCCAATGCCTAGCATTGTTTTTAAGTTGAGCATAAATAAATAAAATTATACAAACTAATAATTTTAAATTTTGTATTCTGCTAAGTATCTATCTGATTAGTTTATAAATATTAACTTAATTTAGTACAACAATCATACATTTCTACATGACAAACACAGTACCACATCGTATACTCTCAGCTCACAGAAAGAGGGGGACTACCAATCCAGTTCCTCACTGTTCAGAGCTTTCAACCTTTCACTTCAACCAAACAATTTTCTCACAAAAAGTATTTGTACCCTTTAGTCATCACTGAAAAATACGTATGACCAGTCGCTAGGTTTTCATTCCCCTAAACCTCTTATGATCATTTTATATTCAACTTACTTCTTGGTTTCTTACACTTGTGTACTTTAAGTCTTTAATATCTACTTGTTTTACATACATTTTGTCTCCACAAAGAATCGCACTCCCCTCCACTGGCCCCTGGCTGTTTTATTGTTTTGTCAATACCCGGTTCTGTATTGACTTAACTTGTGTTTATCTTTGAGAAAACTAACCAATAAGCATTGCTCATACTTTAAAGAAGGAAAACAGAAAACACACGAACATAAACCTTAGCTAGTAACCTCATTTCCAGAGATGTGCCTGGGAAACCTCGTCTCGGTTTGCATTGCCCATGCAAGAGCAATTGGACTTTCTCCAGGTAAATAAAAGCCCTTCCATTTCCCCCTTTCTTCTGCCATTTGATACATACTAATTAAATACCCTTTCTTGCAATTCAGCGAAGAAATGTTTACTTGGTGCCTTGCAATGCTTAATGAATTCTGCACAGCTGTTTTGGTTTTCAGACACGTGGACAGTTTAGAATGTTTAGACAGATTCCTGGTTTTACAGGTATGCTTTTGCTGGATTTTAAGAACTCTTACTTCTTATGATGTTCTTATACCCTGGTTTACCATACAGAGCATTAGACAGCATAAAGTCAATTTATTCCTCTGTTAAGGATAGGCTCTTTATTATTTGCAAGAATTTTGTCGTGTTTTCCTTCAGTAATCTGTTTGAATAGTCAAATGACCAAGAGCAACATAACAACCAAGATAATTCTTTCTCAGCTGCAGTGACAGAATTCTTAGTTTGTATATAATATATCCCAAGTCAAAAAAGTTTAAATATTTTCCACCTTTGGAAGTTTCATAGCTCTTAAACGTTCTCTCAATTAACTATTGATCACGTTTCAACCAGAGCAAAAGGCAAGACAGAAATTGAGCACAAAGGGGACGCACCTGGAATCCCTGTGGCTTGGGAAGCTGAGGCAGGAGGATTTAAGTTTGAGAACAGCCTTGGCAACATATAGCAAGATACTTTTTCAAGTCTATAGAAGAGAGAGAAAGAATAGGAAAGAAAGAGGGATTGGCATGTATTCAGTTGAGAAGAGGTTTTACGGGGCATTAACTATGCAGTACAGATAATTCTAGATACTTTAATACATTATGTATCTAATTATCATGAAAACCTGTGGAGTAGGCAATTACCCCATTTTACGAATAAATCAACAGAACTTCAGAGAGGTTAAGAAGTTGGCCTGAGAAGACAAAGTGGTCAGGGTTAAAGTCTACTCTCTGATTTCCAGAGACTAGGTCTTACAGGCCACACAGCAGGTGCTTTCTTGACTCAAGGTTAGATACAAAAATAACCATATCCACCCAAGTTCAGGAGTAACCGTTTACCTGTGGTCCCGCAAAGACAATACTGAGAATCCAGGCTAGGCCAATCATGGACTGTTCAAGCTTGCTCTTGCTTTGTACAGCAAGGGGCCGAGTGATGGCCAGGGAGCGGTCCAGGCTAATCACTACCATCATGAAGGCTGGGGCATACATAGAGAAGAGCTTCAGATAGCTGAGCATTTTGCAGAGGAACTCCCCAGCATGCCACTGTACTGTAATATTCCACATGCCGTCCAGTGGCATGACAATCAGAGTCTCCAGCAGGTTGGCTAAGGTCAAATGCTTTAAAAGCACCTTCATTCTTGAGAGCTTTTTCCCCTTCTCCCTCTTCTGAGTCCACTTCTGCAGCTTCACCAAGAAAGACGCATTAAAGGCAGTAGAGAGGAGAAAAAGGAAGAAAGTCACTGTTACTCGGATCTTTCCAGATAAGGTTAGAGTGGGGAGTTTGCCCTGTATCAAAGGGATGCTGTTGTTGATGGCCGAGCAGGGATTTTGGTCCTGCTCAAGAGAGGCGTTGTTAGCCATATCCCTCAACGGCAGGCTTCAAGAGCAGAGTCTCTGTACCTCTGATGTTTTATCGTATCCGAACACAAAGCGCTGTTTTGTTTCTGCCTCCTTTAGACAGAAACGTCACAGGGTTACATTTATGTCAAATTGATTTTCCCTAAGATACTCCGGACTTAATGTGAAAGATCAAGGTGAACTTGTTTTGTGGGTTTGTAATCTAAAAGAGTGCTAACAGAAGAGGCCAAGCACACTCTGAAGGCCAAGTGTAATTGGACCACCTCAGCAGATGGCCTGTTTTTCGGAGTGTTTTATCGTAGGCGAAGAAGGACACTTGAAGTCTAATTTTGAAGTTGAAAGTGACTCATGTTATTTTTCAATTAACTTTAATGAATATATTTTCTAAAAACTTGTGAATCGATGGGTGCCACATGAAATACAGAAAATAATTTAAAATCCCTGATCCAATTAAAAAGTCTGTTGTTTGAAGACCACATTTCTCTAAATAATTGTTTTTCTTTTTTATTCTGTTTATTTATTTTATGACCTGACCATGTCCTCTCCTCCCTCCTCTCCTCTCGTTCCCTCCTCCTTTCTTCCCTCCACCTCCTGCCAATCTACCCCTCCACTGTATTGGCTCAGAAAGGGGCAGTCCTCCCCTGGGCATCAGAAAAACAATTGTTTTTCAGATAAACATTGTCGAGTAGTCACAAATGAGCATATATGTTAGCTTAAAACTATCTTACACAAGGCATGAAGCTAGTACTTCAACTGTCGCAAGCAATCTATTCTAATACAGATTAATTTAGATTCATTTATCAATCATTTAAATTATCAGAATATCCATGCTGAAATTATAGTAAATTTATTTTTTTGTTAATTGCCTTGATTTTATAATTCTGTAAACATTGTACTTGTTATGGTTGCACAAGATTGACAGGTAAATTAGATACTGGAGCAAAAGTAGAGACTTGCATAATTATTATAACTGAATTAATTATGTAATATGATAAGTTATAATCCTACATGTCATATAATCACTTCACATTGAGGCCCCTTAAAATCCTTCTGCGTGTTACTTGATGATAATAATTTGCCATAGAAATATCGGTATGACTTTTATTGGAATTTCATAAGTCATGGTTTGTTGTTATCAGATCACCAACTGGTCTGCTTCCATCACACCCAGAGCAGCGGCACTATTAGGACAAATGCAGCCGTTTTGGTTTAGGTGGTGCATTTTTTTATCGGTTTATTATTTTTTTTTTTAGCTTTTGCTGGTAATAAGGCAGTTTGTGAAGTTTTATACACACACATCATAAATCATGGTAAGTTTTAAATATGTGGGTGGGTACATCAGAGAGGCAGTTACAGCTAGGTGGGGGAAGCTTTCCAATAGGTCTAAGTTGCTATCTGATAACAGTGTTAGCTAAGTTATTAGCCATCAGAAGGCTTTGTGTATTGTTATAGGATGCGAGTTCTGCTAACGTACAAACAAGGACAAGGAATGGATGCTCCGGGGCTAAAGCTGGCTGAATGTAAGGTCATCAGTACCTAGACCTCAACCTTTCAACTTCTCCACATCACTGCGCTTTTAACCAGTCAGCCAGGCTCTGCAGATACAGCTTCTTTCCAGGAGTTTTTGTTCACGTGAGAAATAGGCTTTGTAGAAGACTGCAATTCATCTATCTTATTTGTTAAGCGCAAATGCCATGCAAACATGCGGTTGGCTCTCATGGTTTATCACAGTTATGTTCTATAAACTTCTGGAAATACTGAATTAGTGAACGTCAACTATTATTCCTAGTGAAACAGAGTGAGGTCTTATGAGCCAAGGCCACTTGCCAAAGCCCTAGAAAAGCAGCTGATCTCATCAGAACCACAACCTGCTCTTTCTCGTAATGCCTTCCATGTGTAACAATTAACAGGCAATTATTTATTTATTTATTTATTTATTTATTTATTTATTTTGTTTTATTTTATTTTTGCAGCTGTAGAGCTTGCCTCACCTGTACGCTTAACATTTTCCTACCTTTTGGAAATATGCAACCATGGATTTCTTGGGCTTTTAGCTTCATGTGAATGTTCTTCACTACATTAAAAGACTAGACAACACAAGCAAACACAAAACAGTCCTCACACAATGAATTAGTAATACAGTCACCTCCCCACAGCTTCACCACACAGAGCAAATCTCTCATACTTTTGGGGCAATCTGTCATGCACAGACGGAGGAGTTTTGTGAATGAGAATTCCTGGAAAGAACTGTGTTTGCACAGACTGATTGACTGATTAAAATTGCAGTAATGTGTAGAGGTTGTAATGAGGTTATTAGGAGGCTAATTTCCTGTCTTGAGCTACTTTGGTACCTCCCAACCCCATGACAACCATTCCTTATTCACCTCTCTGTTAGAACAAAAGTCATTTGACAAATAGATTTAAAAAAAAAAACTTTTGGAATTATTTAGCTTAGCTTCCACCAACCAAAAACGCTAAGAATGCCATCGAGGCCTATGGAAAAGTTTCTCCCATCTTGCTGTTGCCATCTCTCTGGTGTACCCACTGATGGATTTTAAACTTGCCTTGATTTATGAGTTACTCTGTTCTGTAAAGCTATAAAACTTCATAAAATTGCTTACCTGTTGGAACATGGAATTTGAGGTAACCTAAGCTGAGTTCTTTGGACATGGTCATTAAAATGGCTCCAGAATAAATTCTTATTTTCCTTTAAGGCGAGAACTGTGACAATTTTTTTCCTTTGTACTCTGTGAAGATTTGTCCCTGTGATTGGTTTAATAAAGAAGCAGATTGACCATTAGCTGAACAGGATAAGGTTAGATGAGGGAGCATAACTGAGAATGTTGGGAGGTTGAAGGGTGGAGTTTGGAGTCTCGAGAGCAGATGCAGGGAGAAGCAAGAAGGGCACAGGATGCAAACCAAAGGTGGCATGGCAGCCATCATGTGGCTCAGCTTTGCTGGATCTTTGTGCTATGCTGGACTTATGACTTTTGTCATTCCCATAGGATATGGCTCTGCCAAGAAGTGAGTATATATCATGTTTGTCTTTCTAGGTCTGATATTTTCTAGTTTCATCCATTTGCCTGAAAATTTCATGATGTCTTTGTTTTTAATGGGCAAGGGATACTTTGCGTAAAAGTACCACATTTTCTTTATCTATTTTTCAGTTGAGGGACATCTAGGTTATTTCCAGTTTCTGGCTATTGTGAATAAAGCCACTATGAACATATTTGAGCATATATCCTTGTGATAGGATGGAGGGTCTTTTGGGTGTATGCCTAAGAGTGGTATAGCCATATTGATTTTCATAGTACTGTATAAGTTTGCATTCTCACCAGCAGAGGAGGGTTGTTCGCCTTGCTCCACATCCTCTCCAGCATGAGCTGTTACTTGGTGTTTTTGTTTTTAGCCATTCTGATAAGTGTAAGATGGAATCTCAAAGTCATTTTGATTTGCATTTGCCCGATGACGAAGTATGTTAAACATTTCATTAAGTGTTTCTCAGGGATTTGAGATTCCTTTATTGAGAATTCTATGTTTAGATCTGTGCCACATTTTTAAATTGGATTATTTGGTTTGTTGATGTATAGTTTCTTGAGTTCTTTATATATTTGGGATACTAGCCCTCTATTGGATGTGGAGTTTGTAGATATATTTCCCCATTCTGTAGGCTGCCATTTGGTCCTATTGACAGTGTTCTTTGTCTTACAGATTTTTTTTCTGTTTTATGAGGTCCCACTTATTAATTGTAGATCTTACCTGATTTTTAATAAGGAAGCCAGAAATACACAATAGCAAAAAGAAAGCATCTTCAACAAATGGCTCTGGTCTAACTGGTTGTTTGCATATAGAAGAATGCATATAGGTCCATATTTATCACCTTATACAAAACTCAAGTGTTGTGGGATAATGCATTTGTACTCTGTAAAGATTTGTCACTTATATTGGCTTAATAAAACAATGATTGGCCAGGCAGGAAGTGAAGGCACGGTGACCGCATTAGGATAATTCTGGCTCAGTCTGCAGTTGCAACCCAGATGCAGACAAAACAAGATGAAAATGCTGCACTGAGAAAAGGTACCAAACCATGTGGCTAAACATAGGTAAGACTTATGGGTAAATTTAAGTTGTAAGAGCTAGTTAATAATAAGCCTGAGCTAGTAGGCCAAACAATTTATGATTAATATAAGCCTGTCTGTGTTTCTTTGGTATTGAATGGCTATAGGGCCAGGTGGTTCAGAAACTTCTGTCTACACTCAAGTCTACTTATGTCAAGGACAAATATAAAGCTAGACACATTGAACCTGATAGAAGAGAAAGCAGGAAATAGCCTTGTATGCATTGGCATATGAGATAACATCCCCCCAAAAGAGGCTCTCTTAAATAGCGAAAAACACAACCCCTAGAAAGTCAGCAGAACTGCAGGTAGCTGTAGGAATGAGTGGTCTTCTCTAATTGCAGAATCGAGTGAGTTCTAGGTCATATCTTTGTTCCTTTTTGTATGATCTTCTTTAAATTAATTGGCTATTTTTTCTTTCAATTCAAGTCCAACATCTAAAAAAAGAGAGAGGTGATGATTTGGAAACGATCCAGGGTAGCAAGCTATGGACTTTTTACAACTCCTTACCAATGAGAGCCAAAGAGGAGACTAAAACAAGTCTTCCAAAGAAGAATAGATGAAAAATACTTGGTCAAATCAGTTTTCCATAGAAGCAACATAATATCGGATTAAAGGAATGATGCGATGACAACTAGGAAATAAGAAAAAGCAAAATTTTATTCATCCTAAAACAGGGAAATGTGAAGAATAAATGTGCACCATTATAACAAAATATTTATGCAAAACACTTTGAGGACAAGGAACAAATCCTAGGAGAAATGCATATTTTAAAAAGACATTTAATTATATACAACGTTTAAAATGTCCTATTTACTTGCATTTTCTGGAAGTGTACCTTGATAAAATTCTTAATTCAGTACAGATGTGTCAGGTGTAAATTGTAGGGATTGTCACTGAGAACTTATGTAATATTTCTGTAGATCAGATTCAAGAGAAACAGAAATTATCGATATATGAAATAAAGCATAAGCATAATGATATCATTTACTTTTTTTTTCCCCTCAAGACAGGGTTTTTCTGTGGGACAGACCTGACTGTCCTGGAACTCACTCTGTAGGCCAGGCTGGCCTGGAACTCATTGAGATCCACCTGGCATTTGCTTTTCATGTGTTCACTAACTCTTGAGCTGTTCGTCTTTACTACAGAAAAAGACTTATTTTATTTTTAATTGTGTATGTATGTGCACAGGAGTGAAGGTGCCCAAGGAGACCAGAAGCAGGAATTACAGGTGGTTGTGAGCTGCCAGTCTTCTAGAAGCTGGGAAATAAACCCAGTCCTCTGGAAGGGCAGCGAGTCCTCACAATCCCTGAGCTGCCCCTCGTCATTCTCTATTTAAATTACAATGAAGAAACTATAAACTTAAATTAACAGTATCAGAATTATAATATTTATTTCAACAATTTTATTAACTGAACTTCTGTTGACCACATATTAGGACATACTAAGGGGATACAAAACAGGCTGGCTAAAACTTGTATTTGATCTTTCCAAGCATAGTTCTAAGTGTGTTATGGTGAGGTACTTTGATTTACATGAAATTGAGATGGAGGCACTGAATATTAAATCAGTATAATTTAAATTTTACTCTTGTATTGATAAATGTGTGTTGGCACATTTAAGAATTTCTATCTTATAACATAATTCAATTTAAAATATATCTTCATTCTATAATCTTCAGAATTAGAAATTTGAAAGCTATATATTTGAGAACTGTATTATTTAACAATTTATGATAAATAAATATATAAATGAGAATTTAAAATGAAATTTGGAAAAATACATGTGCTTATTGAGTATATATTGTATATATTGATATACTGGTATAAAGTACTATATAACATGCTATAGTTTAATTCTCACCCTATTTTCTCATTCTCCTTTCCAAAGTATGTCTGGAAAATATATTTTAAAAAGTACATCATTTAATCCTAAAGTTCCCTGATGTTCCTTTCAATAAGCATTTGAGAAAAAGAACCCCAACATTTCCTGCTTTAAATTCTACTCTATGTCTCATAATCATGAGTGCTAAGATTTAATTTTTTCCTGACTAAAATTTCTGAGGATTTCTAAGTTTTTTTGAAATACTTATTATACCCATTATTTTAGTGTGTCAAACTCTTGTAAATTAATACTTCGTTTAACAAGTACCAATATGATAATTATGTTAGGGACTGTAAGTGCTTCATAGATGTTTGTATTAAATACTCATGGCTACCTTTGGAGGTAGATACCGTTATTACCCTAATTCTACAGTGGGGAAAAGGAGTCATAACATTGTTCCATGACTTGCCCCAAATCACATAGCTGTTAGGAGGCAGAAATGATTTGGATCTAAATAAAAAAACCCACCCATGCATGGACCCAACTGCCCCCCCCATAAGCTGTAAATATTTATTCCAGAGTCAATGACCAATGACATTTTTTGAAGGTATATTTTTATTGGATAGCATTAAATAATATTCAGGACATAATAATAAAACATAGACAAGGGGGACATGATGGTGCACATCTTTAGGTCCAGTACTCTGGAGGCAGAAACAGGTGGGGCTATGTGAATTTGAGGCTGTCCTGATCTACATAGTGAGTTCCAGGACATCCAGGGCTACATAGTAGCCCTGTGTCAAGAAATATAAAATAATTAAAATAAATAAATCACAATGTTGAAACCCCAGAGATGTTATCATTATTTAACAAGGCCCTTGAAAAGCATTTTAAATTAAGGACATCTAGAATCTTTAACTATTCTTATTTTACTAGAATGTGCTATTTGAAAGGATCAGGAAGACGGCTCAGCAGGTAAAGGTACTTGCCACCAAGAATGATGGCCTTGGATCATGGTGATCCCTAGAATCCGTGTGATGGGAGGAGAGAATTGACTCCGGCAGTGCTGCCCCCCCCCCATTGCATGCCATGACATACCCAGGCACCCCGCACAATAAGGAAATAAATAAATGAAAGAGAATTCTGGGACGTACAGACATACCTTTAGCTTCTGCCACCTTGAAGGCTAAGGATGTCATCCAATAGCACCTGAGACCTGTAGTAGATGTTTCCCCCGCTCTGTTGTAGTCTGCCTACCTCATGACTCCACTGATGCATTTGAAGGTGTCTTGATCTAGAAAAGCTTCATGAAACTATTACCATGCTGGAAGATGGTATTTTGGGATACCTAAATATGTGTTCCAAAAAATTATTTTGTTCCAAAATAAGCTGTCTTATTCCTTTTGAGGTAAAAGCTATGTTTTTGCATCAACCTAAGAAAGGAGTGAGGCAGATGAACTACCGGATCACCACACCATAAGAAAAGGAGGCTATTTGGGGGAAAGAGGATATTTTCTTGGCTTTGTCTGAGTGCTGGCTCCCATAAATGCATGACGTTTCTCTAGAGAAGGCAGCCAACACAACAGCCGATGAAGCAGTGTCCCGATGAAACACCACAATTTCTCTCAGAATTAGTCTAATTGTTCAAAGAACGTTCTAGGAAATCAATGTTTGACAGTAATAACATTATTGCAATGGAATTTAAGTTACATTTTCATAATGAAAAGAAGTATAGATCAGGCGATTTCAGTTTTCCAGTGAGAGTCCTGAGGCTCCTGGACCTTAGCTTTTTATAAATTTTAGGACATGTTCTTTAATTTCTCTTTCAATTTCATAGTAATTTTTTATTGTTCAATTTCATAGTAATCTTTTATTATGCATGGTTTTATACACAGTAAGTAGTATTTTGATTTGTTGGGTTTATCTTGCATAATAAAATCCTAAGAACTGTAACTTTCAGTATTTATTCATTTATTCATACTTTTATTTAAATATTTATTGTTTGACAGAGTTGTAGATTACAAGAATATAGAATAAGACAAAAGACCCCAAATCCCAGAGTGTATTAAGGGAAAGTAATAAGGCTATGCTTTGTAAACCAAAATTCTTAGATCAAGCTCGGCTACACTAAATATCCCAGAAGCCTGACTGACTGACTGTAGAGAGCTGGAATGTTACAAGAGGGAATCAAATTTATCGTGAGTTGTTTTTGGCCTTCTATATAGACCATTATTGCCCTGCTCTGTGTTTTCCTTAACATCCTTGTGACCATTTTCTAAATTCTTTTTTTTTTATTGAAAATTTCCACCTCTTCTCCTCCTCCCACTTCCCTCCCCTTCCCCCACTCTTTCTCCCCCTCCCTCTATAGTCCAAGGAGCAGTCAGGGTTCCCTGCCCTGTGGGAAGTCCAAGGTCCTCCCCGCTCCCCCCAGGTCCAGGAAGGTGAGCATCCAAACAGACTAGGCTCCCACAAAGCCAGAACATGAAGTAGGATCAAAACCCAGCGCCATTGTCCTTGGCTTCTCAGTCAGCCTCCACCTTCAGCCACATTCAGAGAGTCCGGTTTGATCACATGCTCCATCAGTTCCAGTCCAACTGGCCCTGGTGATCTCCCATTAGGTAAGTCCCACCGTCTCAGTGGGTGGACGCACCCCTCGCGGTTCTGACTTTTTTGCTCATGTTCTCCCTTACCTTCCACCAACTCCCAGGCTAAGAAAGTCATCAGACAGCACCTGAGGGCCACAGTGGAGATTCATCCCTTCCTCCCTATGCTGTGCTGCAACCTACCTCCCTGCTGTACCTACCAATAAACATTTGAAAAATGCCTTCACTCATGACTGTCTTTGATGTCTTTGTATCGGAACTGTGAAAGTATTACTGTGTTGAAACTACTATCTGGGATAACTTTAGCCTTTTTCCCAGGCCATGGTCACTCATTTTTGGCACAAGAATAGACGGTGTCTAATTTTCTTTGAGTTGAGAGCAGTTTTTATTTCACTGACACCTTTTTCCCCCAAGCTTTTCAATTTGAAAATGAAGGTGTATGGCTTTTTTTTTTTTTTTTTTAAATCAGGAAAATCCTTCTAAAAGCAAGTAAGAGCAAACAGAAGCGAGGTTTCCTTTCTTTCTTTTTTTGTCTTGGGTTGTTTACAGTAATTCAGTGGTTCTCAACCTGTGAGTCGAGTATCAGATAACCTGCATATAAGATATTCACACTGTGATTCATAACAGTAGCAAAATTACAGTTATGAAGTAGCAAGGAAATAGCTTTTTGGTTCGGGGTCACCACAACATGAGGAACTGTTTTAAAGAGTCTCAGCATTAAGTCAGTTGAGAACCACTGACTTAATGAAAAGTTTTCTGTTTATAAAGCCTTTTTTACTTAAACTATGGTATCTTTTGAAGAGAAGCCAACACATTATGCCAGATGGTTCTAAGTGGGTCTAAGTGTACTTTCCTGTATATACAAGGGCAAAACCTACTGAAAAGTAGCAAGATCAGCAGAGTCAAATGAAGGAAATCAGAGAACAAAATGGGATTGTTAGTGAGGACAGCAGGTTGTAACAAAACTGGTCTTACTAGATATTGACTCATCTGTGGAAGGAGTCCGTAAGCCACAGCCTGGCACAAATAATCACAAATGTGTGAGCTGTAAAAACTGAAGGAAGAATCAGACAGGGCAGTGAGCCTTCAGCTCATTCAAAGCTTGCTGTATCACCAGCAAAGGGGAGTGCTATCAGAACTTATTATGATATCGTTGGCGCAGGAGAGTGAGGGCCAGGAGAGCTTGCACTAGTGTTGCCGATTAAGTATGTCAAGGGAGCCAGTAGACAGGACTTTTAGACACCAGTCCCACCGGCTCTGGCTGGAGCCTTCAGTGCTGTGGGACAATGTTTTTTTTTTTTAATCCTGTCACATGTATTATTTTTAATAAAATGCTGATTAGCTAGTAGCTAGGCAGGAAGTATAGGCAGGGCAACCTGACAGGAAGTAGAGACAGGGCAATGCGAATTCTGGGAAGAGGGAAGTTTGGGTCTGTAGTCATGATCATCAGCAGAGGAGGCAAGATGTGACTGCCTCACTGAAAAAGGTACCAAGCCACATGGCCAACATAGACAAGAATTATGGGATAATATAAGTTATAAGACTTAGTTAATAAGAAGAGCCTGAGATACTGGGCCAATCAGTTTATAATTGTTGTAGACCTCTGTGTGATTCTTTGGGACTGGATGACGGCAGGACCAGGCAGTATAGAAACCTCAGTCAATACCTTGGCACCAGTGTAGAGGCTCTCCTGAGTCTGAAGGTGACTCGTGACTTATTGTGATACTAAACTGTATACCCCCTGGTGGATACTTAAGATATTCATGTAACACGGTACAAGAAAGCACACACTATAAATGAGACCAGAGATGTTTTACACGCCATAAAAATCCCAACTCTTTGCATAGTGGTACCATTTTAACTATTTCACTTTTGTTATGGCTTAGTCCACTTTCTCCCACGGACTACACATTTTTATGATTAACTTTCCTTGTTTCTATGACTATTATCCATGTACTTCTGTCCAATTCCTAGTCTAAATACAAGAACCTGGAAACTTTCCAATGGGTTCATACCTCCATACCTTCTGATAGTGCTCACCTCTGTGATAATTACAAACACAGTTTATTATAGTCAGGGTAGCAAAGTTTCTCTGTTGTTTTCAAAGTTCTTTTAATTATTTGGTTGATAAAGATTGTATATATTCAAACTGTAAAACTGATTTAATATATGTATGTTTGTCAATATTCCTCTCATAGCCACCACAGCTCTATTTTAGTCACTTTAAAACATTCTACATGAAACAGATGATTCAATGTTTGCTTTATTAGGCCTGATCTATTTCTTTCAGCATAATGGGCTATAGATTCATTCTCTTTTATTTTTATATTTTAAGCATTATTTTACATGTGTGGGTGTTTGACCTGCATCTATGTCTATGTACCATGTGTGTGCCTGGTGCCCTTGGAGATCTCTTTGAGATACTGATTTTATCCCTTTATATATATACCTAATACTATTGTTGGGCCTATGGTTGTTCTAGTTGCAGTTTGTTTAGAAATGTTCATATTATTCTTCACGGTGGCTTTGTAAGTTTACACTCTCAGCCATAGTCCTCTTTCTTCTTGTCTCTTCAGTAGTCGTCATCCTAACAGGTGTGCGGTGACAATGACTGTGGTTTAGTTTTCACTTCTGTGATGATTACTGACCTTGAGACCCTTTTTAATATACCTTCTGGGCACATGTATATATGTCTTCTCCAGAAGAAATGTCTAGTAAGGGCATTTATGTATTTTAAAGTTGGGCTATTGGCTCTCTTTTCTTTTGGTACAGGGCTGTCTGCTTTTCTTGCATACCTTGCACATTTGGTTATGACATACTTGTCAGATCTATGTTTATAAATGTTTTCTTTCATCTTGTAGGCTGACCTTTCATTTTGTTGACTGCTGTGCATAAACAAACTTTTAATTTTATGTAGTTTCACTATTTACTTTATTGTTTTTCTTGTATGAGAGTTTGGTCTCATAGCCACAGAACTCATTGCCCAACGGGTGTCAAGGGCTTTTGTCTTATGTCTGTATGGGAATGCAGGGCTTTTACGGCTTCAGATCGTATGTGTTAGGCTTCACTGTTCTCCTAGCTTTTGTAAAAAAACCAAACTCCAGTTTAATTCTCTTACATGAGTTCTCATCATGGAGTGTTGCCAGAGACTTTTTATGGCAGAAATGCCTGTATCTGAAGGGAGACCCAGTAATTATGACACTGGTGCCCAGGTGGAGAGAAACCATTATTACTGTTTTTACTTTCTGTTTTGACTTATATTGCGGAAAGGGAATGTATTATTATACAGTGTATCATCGTGCAGCGGGGTCATTTAAATCATCTTTATTTGAAGTTTTGCCGACTCTGAAATTTTGCCGACAATACATGTGTCTTCATGCGAAAGTGCTTTCTGAGTCAAAAAATTAAATATTTTATACCTTTCTAAAATAGGCAGTTCCTACTCGTGGTGTATATTAAGAAGTTAAGTGAAGGAGAGGACTGGTAGCCTAAGTAGCTTAACTAATGTATGTGATTTTTTTTCCCCAACAGAATAGAATATACATGGCATGCATAATGTTTCACTTAAAACTTAACATTAATAAACACAATATAGTCTTTATTACATTAGATGGCTCTGAGTAATATTCTATTAATTCAGAACATAGATTTTGCATGGGTTAGTAGATAACTATTTTTTATTTTTTTCCTGCATTTTTCTCTACTTAATTTGAGGGGTTGTCAACCCAGACAAAAGAGGGTTGTCAAGAACCCCCCGTCTTCCACAATCAGTGTCATGCCCGAATCCAAGCTAGGTCAGTCCTGAGCAATATGCATTTACTTTTATTTTGTTTATGCCTTTTTTTTCTCAAACAGCTAATAATAGAAATACTAATTTTTAGGAATATGTAACAAGATAAGTTGAATACTACAAAAGCATTTATGTAGTAAACCTACAATTTATTCATATGTTTCCTAAAAGTCTACACTTATAATATGATACTAGAGACCTAGTCTGATTAAACTATCAGTAAATCATATTTTCTTCACCAACTTCTGTTTTCTAATTTTTTTAATATTGAGGTTATTGCTATATTATATAACATAGCAAACTGTTAAAAATGTGAGCTCTGAAACAGAGTTGTATGATTTGAATCCCAGCTTAGGCAGTTAGATGCTCTTTGTTCGTCAGAAAATTGTTGCCCTTCTCTATACTTAACTTATTATCTACAATATTGAAAAACCATGGGACCAGTTCCCTGGAATTTTCAGTTGATTTCAATGTAAAATATATACGAGAACTGTCTGGAAACTAGTAAGAACCAGTAGATATTAACTAATATTATTAATACAATTTGTAGGAGGCATTGTGAAAATTTACCTTATGGTGAAAGTTATGGTGGTAGCTGTATATTGCTAGTGATGAAACAAAAAAATGTAAAGTCCTGTAGAAACAGTGATAAACTCCTAGCTGAGAAAGAACTCAGATTAGGCATTTGGAGCAATGGGATTGGGCAGCAGACTTAACATAACATTGCAGTTACAGATACCTACCTGTACCCTTCACTAGAATGCGAATAATCAGAGTGATGTGAAAGCAAAATTTCTATATTCTTTATTTAGTTGCTAGTTTGTATTATTGAGAAATTTAAAGAGTTTGGAAACAAACAGTATGACATTATTTGCATTGTGAATTAAAGCCAACTATTGAAACAAGACTAATATGCCCATGGATGATCTCACAATTGCAAGAGAATCACCTTCTGAGAGAAATCTGAGAGATTGAAACGTCTGTAAACACTGTGATCTGTGAATAAACTCCATAGGATTGTAATTTTGTTTTCTATCATTTAAGATGAGAAAGAATTAGAAGAATTAGTCTTGCTGCAGAGACCAATAAGAAAATAGATACATTTTCCTGAGTAACTCTTATGGGCCGTATAACTGCAATGCACTGAACTCTGTCTTCAAACACGCTGATCCTGGAGAATCCATGAACTGGTCAGTGCAGAAGATGACTGATAAAATCAGAAACATGTATAACTAATGCTCATGTGATACATTACCCTAATATCTGCCCCTCCAAAGTAGCAAAGAGTATTTCCTTAATAAACTAAGACCTTCTTCACTCCTATAATTATATACATCCTGAAAATGAGTAAATGAGAAAATTATATATTTTGGTTTATACTCTCACTAAAGATTCATCAAACTTTAATAAAGTAACTCTAAAATCTCAAATTTCATACCTTTAAATTTTCTGTCTAAATGTGTAGAAGAAGAGAAATATCTAAGGAAATGTGATTTTTGGATTGCAAACTTAAATTTTAACTGTTATATAACCTTTGACCTTTGGTCTATGGAGAAAAGCCAGACTAGAGCCCAGTTTTGGATGTGATCCAGTTTCGATAGTATGTCACCCGAGTGTAGACACCAGGCTTGTTTGGAAGGGCACATTCATCTCCCCAGCTTACAATACCAGCAAGGAACCAGATGCCTTTAGAATCTTCACTAACCAATGGCCCACCAGAATCACCCTGCAGAGAAAAAAAAAAAAGAGTCAATAATATAAATTAGTGACATTGTATTTGTTTTTCTTCTGTAGTAATAGAAGGGGGTACAAAAAATGAGAATAAAACAAAAGAAACCTCATACTTTGGATATTTCAATACTTGAAATGGTACTAGTCTAACATATTTTTCTGTGTCATTATTTTCTAAAGACTAGTATGTCAGTATATGTTGTTGACTAATGCAATACAAGAGTGTAAAATTAGTATGATATGTTTCAACTTAGTTATTAATTTGATGTGGGATTTCCCTCTGTATGTATTACCATTGATTAATAAAGAAAATGGCTTTGGACCTATGGCAGGGCATAACTTAGGCATGAAAAGCTGGGCTGAATGCTAGGAGAAAGAAGGGCAGAGTCAGAGAGAAGCCATGTAGGCCCACCAGAGCCAGAAGAAACTTTAGCCAGTAAGTCACAGCTATCTGGTGATACACAGATTACTAGAAATAGGTTAAATTAAGATGTAAGAGTTAGTAAATAAGAAGGAGGGTGAGTGGGGGAGTGGGAGGAAAATGGCAGGAGGGGAGGAAATGGAAATTTTGAGTGGTACTATTTATAAAGCAATAAAAATTAACAACAACAAAAAGAAGCTAGAACTAATGGACCAAGCAGTGATTTTTTTTTTGCCCTCCACTAAAATTGGACATAGTTTTTTTATTTTTGTACAAATGTTGGTCCCTATAGTAAGGAAAGTAACTTTTTACATCATATACTTACTTTCTTATATGAGAATACCATGATTCTACTTTCATCATATTTCAAGTGGATAATATGCTATTCTAAAGTAATTGTGCTATATATTAGATCCCCGAACTTACAATCTTCCTAAAGCAAAATTTGTATCCTGTTTTGAGCAGTATCTCTCCATTTTTCCTACCCACCCATTCTTAATAACATGTGTTATTATTATTAATTTGTTTTAGAGTTGCATTTTTATTTCTGTGTATGCCAGAGCATGTGAAGGCCAGAAGGGAGCTTAGGTCCCCTGAAGTTGGAGTTAGAGGCAGCTGTGATCCACTCTACATTGGTGTTGGGAATGAAATTCACTCGTGTCTTTCTTCTGTGAAAGCAGAACATGCTCTTAAATGCTAAACCCTCTCTCCAGTCTTGACAGATGTCAGTATATTCTATTTTAGTGAGACAGTCTTTAAAGATTTCATGAGATCCTGAAATATTTGACTTTCTCTATGGCTTTTTGTTTGGTGTGTTTGTTTTTGGAAGTACTATATTGTTTTCCCTCATGACTGTATCATTTTCTCTCCTTATCATTAGTGTCTAATTTTCTCTATATCATTACAGATCATCCTTTCTTTTTATTATAGTCATAATTCATATTATCTTAAAGTGATTTCTCATTGTGTTTTTAATTTGCACTTCTGTCATTATTGATTTTGAGTACTTTTTCAAATGAAAAGGTGTTTTGTTTTTTTGTATGCATGTGTATATTTGTGTCCTTGTAGAGATCACAAATTGATGTCAAGTGTCTTCCTTGATCACTTTCCAACTTATTTTTGTAACAGAGTCTCTTTCTTACAGAACCTGGAGCTCTCTGACTCAACTAGATGGTCAAGCTAGGGATCCCCTTTCTCTCTCTTCTCAGTGCTAGGATTATTGATATAGACTTCCATGTCTGGCTTTCTCCCCCATGGATGCAGGGGAATACCAACTCAGGTCCTCATGATTGAGTGGCTAAACTATCTCCCAAGACCCGATTTGTAATTTTTCTTTGAAAAAAAATGTCTATTTAGGTTGTTTTCCCATTTTGAAATCAGAACATGGTGCATTTGGTATTGATTTATATGAGTTACAGGAAAGATTCTAAGATTTGGCTTCATGACAGAATTGATATTTACAGAATATACAAAAGGATTCAACAGAACGGGGAATTTTAAAATATGAAAGCTAACATTAAGAGAGAGTACAAATAATTGTGTAGATTGGAGGAGACAGTGAACAAAACAGGCAAGTGATTAGTTTTTAATAATAGAAGAAAGTTGCTGAAACAAGAGGGTGAACTTGGGTACAAATAGAAATGTATCACAAAGAAAGGAAATTAAGGTGGTTTTCCTTTGATTTCTTCATTTTTCTAGTTAGTAAGAAAACTAATATTCTAAAGAAGATTGAGACATAGTGTAATATATAGTAAAAAATATGCTAAAGATTTGACATAGCACAAAAAGATACACCAGAGTTATATTAGGTAAGGATTCACATGTATTAAATTCCTTGGGTTTACAAGAAGACAGCATTTTACCTAGTGTGCAGAAGCTGATAGAGTTGGCAGATTACTCTGTGATTCACTGTGATTCAAGATTATTAGCATAGGTGTGGGGAAGTAGAAGAAGAAGCCACAAAGGGTGTAGTAAATACAATTGCTGAAGCATGGGTCTTAGGCTGTGGCAGGTTAGGAGACACAAGACTGCTTAACCAGTTAAGTACAATGGGGATTTAAGCTCTTCTTCATCTCCAAGAATAGGCTTAGTTAGTTTGAAAACAAGAAAGATGAAAACCTGTAATTAGAGAGGACAATTGTGTGTTATAAATACTTATTTGCTTGTCTTCTTGTTATTAGAGTATAGGGATATGTTTACTCATTTCAATATCCCTATACGTAATACAATAGATAACTTCTGCACAGTGATTGAGTAAAGTGAGGTTCTTCCTGGGTTTACCACTGGTTGTGCCTTCCTAGACTACTTTACTTGTGTATTTTGTAAGCCCCAGGACTATTTCTTATTAACAACACAGGGATATTAGAAGCACATTCATTAATAAGGGAAAGTAACTGAGCTTAGAATTAAGAGAATGGGTGCAAGATCAAAATTCCTCTCTGTTTAAATCCCTGCTCTCTTAGTTAAGAGTGCTACCTTGTCTCTTTGCCCAAACTCCTCACCAGAAATGGGTTTCAAACTAAAATATGCTGCAGGAGGTTACCACAATTAAAGTAAAGGGATATTCTTAATGATCTTAGAATTATGCCTCGTATGTGGGATTCCACTTAGAAGTTGTCAAGTAAATAAAATAAGGAGGATGTTGGAACAAGCTTGTGAAAGCTCCATTAAGTAATTAGTATTAGATTAAGCTGACGGCTCTTGGAGATAGACCAGTCAAATTAAAGTTACCCAAGATGTTTCTCACTTATTCATTGTTCATTCTGAGTCTCTCCCTCAGTTCCATACACTGTTTCCAGTAACAAACCGACTGCCTTAGAATCATACTATTTTACTGATACCAATTTACATTATAGTTAGACGATTTAGCCACAAAATATACCCATATTTTTAAGATTGAGAAAATTGCACTGTCCACTGAAAATCAAAGCTATCAGAAAAAAAAAAAATCATGGCATTACCTGGCAGGCATCAACACTGCCCTCCAGGAACCCAGCACACAGCATTCCAGGAGTTATCACACCGCCGTATGCCTTTCCACTATTGCAGGTCTTGTTATCAATAATCTTCACTCTTCCTTTCTGGAGTATATTAGGACTTTCTCCTGAAGAAACAATATCCCATAATTTTTAAAAGTGTGTTTAAAAATCACATATTGACATTTGCACATCTACTGTGTGAGAACATACGTGTGTGCATGTGCATGCATGCGCATGGATGTGGAGGTCAGAGGTCACCCCTGGAGTGTAGGTTTTCTCTTTCCACCGTGTGGGTTCTGTGAGTAAGTCCAGGTTCTGATGCTTGAAGGCAAGTGCTTTGCCCACTGAGCCGTGTTGCCAGCCCTCCAAATTATAACATGTTTTTAGAAACTCAATATGAGTTTCTCTGAGTTAGTATTTTATTTTAAAATTATATTTGTTTTTCAGGCAGTGTAAATCACATTGTAGTGAAAGCAAGAAATGTTTATGAACACACTACATACCAAACTATTGCTGAAAAAAAATCACGTTTTGAACTAGTTTGTCTATCTTTTGTGACAGGATTGTTTTCTTTTAAAATGTTTTAGAAAGTAAAATTAAATTTTCCACGTCAGAAGCAAAAATTTCATCATGATTTATACATTTTTATTTAAGCTTACCACGGTAATTATAAATCTTAAAATCATTTAACTTATTTTCCTGTTTTAAAATTGAATTTTAAATCTATTTTTGTACTAACTCTATAGAAGTAAGATCATGGAATTCATGTAATAAGTGGGTTTTGCTCAAATATTACCTCCTCAATGAAAGATAAATGTTTATTGAATGAATTAGCGACATAGAGGAAATTATGTATCCAAATAAAAAGGAATTTATGATAACTGTCATAACAAGGGCGCAATGGCAAACAGTTCTATGAAATTATAATTTCTAAATAAGTGATACTGAGCACAATTTCCAATTCATTATACATTATATTATTTTAAATGATCTACAGAGACTATTTTTCACCTTTCGTTGTAGTTCTGAATGTATTTCTTTTTGATTCCTAAACTGGAAACCTGTCATGGAGAGAGGTGAGGAACTTACCGTCAGACTTTAGTGTTCCCCAGCCAGTGACCACCACATCTGAGTTGGGTGGGAACTTCTGAGTCTCTTCTGGTAAACATGCCCTTCGAATGTTGCTTGCAAATAATACTGGCGAAGACAGATGCACAACAGCTATGTCATTATCGTGTGCAGGGTAACTGTAGTTCTCATGGATTATAATATTCTTGACATTTCGTTGTATTTGTGGTTTACTTAAAAGAAGCCCAAAACTAACTTTCCAGCCTTTTGGATTTGCATCCCTAAAGGAAATAGATTTATTTATTAAAACTTCTTTATATTAGAGCTAAAGGAATTAGTCACTTAACCTTTGAAACTAATTTGGTCATTTGCATTTCCATAGCACTTTTTTTTTTGATACAAGGTTTCATTGTATATTTCTGGCTGGCCTCAGCTTGCTATGTAGAAGCAAGTGTGAGACCAGCCTTGAACCCACAGAGATACATCTACCTTTGCTTCCTGCATTTATGCCGAGATTAAAGGTATACACCATTATGGTAAGCTCCATACCCTCAACCCCACAAAAAAGCTGTATATAAAAGAAGAAACAAAAAAAGATCTGTTTGTATACATTTTGAGTAACTCTATAAAATATGATTTAAAAGATAATCAACAGTTGGGCATATGAGCCCAGGAATTGAGGCATAGAAGCAAGAGAGTGGTGAGTTTGAGGCCACTCCGGGACACAAAGTAAATCTGAGGTCATTCTGAGCTATGTGTAGTGAGACTTTAGCTTAAAAATAATTAAAGAGAAATGACAATTTATAGAAAGTGCATTTTATTTATTGGATGGAATGGAAAATACTGAAGGGAATTTAGAAAGGTAAATATGACAGCACAAAATAGCAAGATTTAATACAAAGTGGGTAGGATGTGAACAAAAAGAATTTATGAAATTATATCATTTATATCTTTTCCTTTTGTCATTTTACACAACAAATAAAATACTTTTGTCTTCCATCTTTACTTGTTATTTGCCATTTTGTACACTATTTTCTGAAAAGTAGTCCTGTTGGAATGTTTCCAAACCTTCTACTAAAGACTTATAATAAGTAAGGTTTTCATTAGAGCTGAACAACTTAGAGGTGGAATTTTGTTTTTATCCAGCTCAGTGGCAGAGTGCTTGCCTGGCACACACGAAACCCCGAGTTCAACCCCTAGTACTGAGAAAAGAAGGGAGGATGGAGAGGTGGCAATCTCTCAGTGCAATCATGCAGCCATTATTTCCTCTGGGCATGGTAGTCCACCTCTGTAATCACAACACTTAGTAAGCAGAGGCAGGAGGATTGCAAGTTTGAGGCCACTCTGTCATTGAGACCAGTTTGCCAACTTCCCTTTACCAATGTTTTGGAGGCACTATTGTTAATATTGAGACAGATTGCTGGTGGTTAAGGGAAGGAGGGCTGCCAAGTGTTCCACAATGCACAGGCCAGCTTTCTACAAAACATGATTGTATCTAGTCCAAAATGTCAATATTTCTACTTTTGACAAGGTTCTGTAGGTTGAGTACTTCATTTGCTATTTTACTGATTAATCAATGAGCGATTTTGAGGCTGTACCTCACTGGAGTATGAAGCAGTTGGAGGCATTGGAGGCATAGCTTCATGATTACACTGAGAGGGATATTATCAGGCTCTTAGTACTTGAGTGCCTTTGCTCCCTTCACAAGGCTTACCTTACCTTGTGAAACAGTGAGCAGCTGTGATAAGCCAGTTGTTACTAATCAGAGTGGCTCCACATCGGTGGACATTATTCTGTTGAAGGCTTGCTTGCCAGGGCCATTCTCCTTCCTCAGCGTCCTGGCCTCCTACTATTTTGACGCCTGAGGGAGTAATTGTGCGTCGTCCACAGCCTGTTCCAAGGAGAGTTCATCAGTGTTGATAATGCTTATGCCTGTGTCTTGCTGTAGTAAATAAACTACCTATGACATATGTCTCTCGTAACTCAGAAAAATTCGCTGTCTTGGAGAAATTGGGATGGATTTACTGCTGATATGATTTCCTGAAATATACTCCAAGTACATTGTCATCTCATCCTTCTGTGCCTATCACTCACATGTTCTCTGTGTCTGTCTTTTCTTACCATGAGTTGAGGTGTGAGGTAGGTAGGATTATAGGTATGGTTTTAGAAGAGACCAATCTTACTATATTGCAAGAGGAAATATGTGGTTTTAAACTTTAGTGAAGGTTAAAAGCGCAACAAATAGCATGCACATATTTATATGAAAGTGTGACTGAATATGAATGTTATGAGATAGAGCCAATAGAAGTCCTGACACACAGTAGTTAGACAAAACAAATGACGTGAATATAGCCAACACTTCCAAAGCCATATGCTTCTGTGAAGTTGGTCTGTACATTGTTGTCAATTTAGAAACGTAAGAGACAGCTAGACTCTGATGTCTTGACAGCAAATTCATAGTAATAGAATAGTTCATTATTCATCAAGCTGATCCTGGTTACCTTGACTATCTTAACTTTATACCAATAAAGTGCTTAGTTTGTTCTTTGTTTTCTTTTACTAGAGATCACCATCTCATCAGTAAATACTTTTAAAGATTAGGAATTAGGGACTGGAGAGATAGCTCAGAATTTAAGAACACCGGCTGCTCTTCCAGAGGACCTGAATTCAATTCCCAGCAACCACATGATGGCTCACAATCATCTGTAATGAGATCTGATGCCCTCTTCTGGCCTGCAGGGATGCATGTAGGCAGAACACTGTATATATAATAAATAAATCTTTAAAAAAGATTAAAAATTATGCTTTTTGATAAAAATATGTATCTAGAACCTACCATAGAGAAACATTACATAAAAGGAACTCAAATATTTGTAAAAATAAAAACTGTAAAACTTGGAATAAAAGTATTTGTTTACTACTTCATTCAGAGAGTAAAAAAATTGCAATCTACTTAAGGCATAGATTAAGGCAGTGGTTAGTATTTAGCAATGTTGAAGACATTTTGTATTATTATAAGAGAGTGGAGGCTGGGGGAGTGTCTATGGCTACCCAGTAGACAGAGACCAGGGATATTGCCAGCTACCCTATGATAAACTGGAGAAGCACTGAAACAAAGAATTAGCTGTCTCAGTGTCAATGTTGTTAGGAGTAAGACACACTGGACAGCATAACTGACTTGTATCAAGAATAAGAACGTTTAGCCGGGCAGTGGTGAATCACTCCTTTAATTCTAGCACTTGGGAGGCAGAGGCTGGTGGATCTCTGTGAGTTCTAGTCCAGCCTGCTCTATAAAGTGAGTTCCAGGACAGCCAGAGCTGTTACACAGAGACTCGGGGGGGGGGGGGGAAGAAAGAACATTTAAGCACATTTAAGTATTTAAATAAATTAAAAAAAATTTAGCTGGCCAGTAGGTTCACAACTGATGTATGACTATAGTGGCAGAAATACTTTGAGATATTCTTTCCTGAAGGAAGAAAGGCATGAGAAGCGTAGGAGAGTCATGCACACTTTTAAAGTTCCTAACTGACGTCCTGAAACCATTTGGTTTGCTTTGAGCACATTTCTAACCTTGGGTTAAAGCTCCTTTCTCGAGTCACGTAGCTGTGGCTGCCATGTCTAATGGGTACGCTCGCTCACATTGACTCATTGACTGTCACTCCCTTCTCTTTTTCTTTCCACTCCCACACCGCTGACTCTACAGAGGATAAAGCAACTAATCCAGACCCAGGGATGGTGGTTCCTCCCTACCCTCATTTCTGTTTGGGCTCCTCCTAAAGGAAGTTGGCTTTTACTTAGCTTCCTTCAGAGAAATATAAAACCAAAGGTCTTTCTCTGTGGGTTAGATGCCTCCCTAGGAGGCGTGACTTCATTGTTTCTGACCTTACTCATAATTCTCAATTTCTATGCATTCGTCAGCTTCCATCTGAAGCTCCCATTTACTCATGATTGTGTCTGGTGCTCTTTCAGCCACTATCTCCGCAGCCTTACCTTGCCTATTACCTCTGCTTAAGTCCTATGTGGAACCCTGTAGCTTTATTATACCAAAAGAGAGCAGATGGTAAATTTCAGAGCAGAAGATTGCTGGCTGATACTTTCAGAACCATCATGGAGCCTACAGGGGTTTTATTGCCATCCTACTCTTTTTACCTCTAATATGTTTTAATATACTTTATTGTGTCACATGCTGATGCTCTGTTCTTTACATTTATTTTGTTTTTCTGCATACCCTCATCTTTCTATTACAAATGTGACCAGAACTCTAGCTGGAGCAAGTCAAATTCCAGATTCTGATACGAAAGGGTCTTAGTGTTCCAGTTGGGGAGCAGATAGACTGGATGACATCTTTAGTACCGTTGCTCACGGACCTGTAAAGTCGTCTATGAACCTGACAGTTTTCCAATTGTGGATTTTCAATTTACAGATACTGAGAATTTCACTGCCATAATTGGTTTTACGATGTCTTATTAAGTTGCTTGTGGGTTGTTTAATCAAAAATCTCTGAAAAAGAAACCTTAAATAGCCTTGTGTTTAAATTTTGTCCAGGTTCCCACTAAATAACTAAGTGGTGGCTAAGGAGTAGTAAGAGCAGCCTGGGTCACTGTCACCTAGCTCTAGAGGGTGAATGCTCTAATCCAGCTACCCCAGTCAGTCTTTGTCCCCAGATAAATGAAATGCTTTCTTTGACAGCTTGCTCTGAGTTCCAGCCACACTTTAAGGATCATGTTTCCTAAGACCAGCAATGGAGTGGGGGTGGGGGTGAAAACAATGCCTTGCCCAGCAAGGAAGAAGTGGTTTGCATATAAAGCATATGGCTCTCTGCACACAAATTTAGTTACTAGGGTCAGCATTCCAGAGAGAGTTCCTAGGCCTGGGATTCTTACAGGTGACACATAAAACACAGAGAGCTGGCATGCACTGAGGGCTAACTGTCAGCGCAAACACTCTGGTGAGTAATTTATTCCTACTACCTTATTTTATCTTCACACTAATTCGAAACTAAGGCTTGGAACATTAAAAAAAACCTTATGCTAATCCTTCACTCTAGAATCCAGATCCGAAACTCCGAATGCGCGTGAAGCTGATTTTAGATTCTAAATTTTTAATTACCACTGCTTGTCCCTAGGTCCTCTCTGCCATCATGGCATGTAACAATGCTCCTCCTTTTAAATCCATGACGTCACTCTATATCTGTTCCTACGGTAATATTCAGTAATCTGTTACTACAGTACATTCACATGCGTTTCTGAAAGTCAGGCTTCTTATTACACTTCAACTGCGGGTCTCCTTGTCATTCTAAGGATGAATTTTTGTTGGCAAATAACTTGGTTGATAGACTTACATGTATTGAGAAGATCTTCTGCTATTAGCATTGAAATGTCTAAAAGTCAAGAAAACAAAAATGTTTACATTTATAAACATTTTATTTTTAACATTAATGGTACTTATGTTGCTTTTGGAGATATCCTGTAAACATGTTATCTATTTTGATTGCCAGTTCTGTTCATGAATTAACATAGAGAAAAAGAAAATACTTATACTTATTTTTTTAAAAAATGCTAAAGTTCCCCACTATAATTTATTTACAAAGCAGTTTAGTTTTGAGATGTCCTAAAACATACAAGAAATAGTGACCTTCCACCAAATCCTAGAACACACCTTAACAAATAATTCTAGTAAGTAGGATGTTGTTACTTTTACTACATTTTTAAAATTAAAATTAATTTTTTGATTAACATATAAAGAGATGGATTTCACTGTTATTTTTTCAAAGTATATAGTCACACTTTGTTCTTATTGCCTCTCTATCTTCTGGATGTCTCTCTTGGATGCCTTTTCTGTTTCCTTTTACCACCGAATACTGGCCTCATTTCAGCTTTCATGATACGTACTCCATTACCACCTCTTGTTCCTACCTCTTCTTCCCTTTAGTCCTCTTTCTCCTCTTTTATAATTTGCCCTGATGTTTAACACACTCACGCACACACACACACACACGCACGTGCACAAATTTTCAATCAAGGTTCCACAAATGAGAGAAAATGTGTCCTTGTCTTCCCGAATCTGGCTAGTTTTTGCTTGACATAATCTCTAATTGTGTCTATTTTCTGAAAATGTTATAATGTCACTCTTCTTTATGGATGAACAAAATTCCATTTTCTATGGGTTCCACCCTTTCATTATCTGATCATTTCTTGATGGATACCTAGGCTAGTCCGTAGCTTGACTCATATGGGCAGTGCTCTAGTACACATAGGTGCGCTGACAGGATCCTTTACATCTAAAGTGTCCAGGAGTAAGCAGCTGGGTCAGATAGTAGTTCTGGTTTTAGTTTCGGTGGTTTCATTTGTGTTAAGTCCTTTTAATATATTTTAAAATTTATATTTTTTGTGCTATGGTTCAATTGTTTGCCATCCTACTTCCCATTTATTTTGTATCAAAATAATTTATTTGGGCAATGAGACATATTTTGGGCTTTTCCTCTCATGTCTGTATAGATTTTAGACATCTGGAATGAAGTCATTTATACCAGATAGTTTTGTTATGCATCCCATTTGTTAACATAACTGTAAATTCGCTCAATTGACATGGAGAAACTATGAGGAGAGATTAGACAAATGAATCATACTTCAAATTTCATATGTGGAAAACTGTCAGTTCACTAGCTAAGAGTTCTAAAAGACACTATCAACTGCACTATGAGGTAAACACTATTTATGTCTATATTCATTTATTTTATGTCCTTGATTTCTATAAATCAAGGAAGAAGAATCCAATTCTCCATGTCAATTAAAGTTCAGTTTAATATTTGGTTGCACAATTAACCAGACAAACAAAAGAATACTTTACCAGACATTGACCTGTCTAAACAAAAGGCAAGGGCACTTAGCAGTCAGCTGGACTAGAGAAGAAAGGGGCCACACCTACTAGACAAGAAATCTGCCGTAGCTTCATATACCCATTGCTGTTGTCTCACAGAGGTTGTTTTTTGTTTTATATGATATGTCTAGTTCAGTTTTGAATTTTTGTGCTTGGTAGCATATATTAAATCATATTAAGATTTTTAGAAATAAACATTTAGATGGATTGGACAAATCTTGTCCTGTACTCAAAGAACTAATAATTTTAAAGCTCTATGTTATTCATACAAGTTTCTTCCTTTCTTAAAGTTTTCTTTATTAATATATTCTTTTCCAAAGAAAACAAATGTCTTGGACTTGTAGTTAGCTTTTAAAAGTTGTGCTGTCCTCTTTTTGGGTCTGGCTTACCTCGGACTCACTGAACATAGTGGATAATGAGGACTACTGAGAACTCAAGAACAATGGCAATGGGTTTTTGTTCCTACTGCACAAACTGGCTTTGTGGGAGCCTAGGCAGTTTGGATGCTCACCTTACTAGACCTGGATGGAGGTGGGTGGTCTTTGGACTTCCCACAGGGCAGGGAAACTTGATTGCTCTTTGGGCTAACGAGGGAAAGGAACTTGATTGGGGGAGGGGGAGGGAAATGGGAGGCAGTGGCGGGGAAGAATCAGAAATCTTTAATAAATAAATAAAAATTAAAAAAAGGAAAACAAAAAGTTGTGCTGTCCCATAGCTCAATGGGACAGTTATCACTTGGGGATGAGGAAGACAAGCTACAGTGAATTGAGAAATGACTTAAGTCATTTTCCTTTCGGATTGAGTCACAGCTGTGGCTGTCTGTATTTCCTGCAATTTAAGTCCCCTGACTCACACTCCGAGGTCAGAAATCTTGTGGATTGGCCTCACAATGACAAATTTCAACAGTGTAACCCAAGAGACTCTCCGTACAGTGTGCTATATTAAGGAAGTGACCGAAAACAATAGCTCTGTCTCTGCCAAAAGGAGATGGATGAAAGGATGTGAAGAATCCGGGGAGTGGTGGCTCACAGCTGTCATTGCAGCACTCCAAAGCTGAGTGAGTCCTCAGAGCCCAAGACCAGAACAGTTTACAGTACAAAGAAATTGAAAAGTCAAACAGCTCAGGCAATGTGCATCGGTCTTCTCCAAGGCCATAGGTATCAAAGCACAGACATAGATTTATCCTTAGTGAATCAATTTGTTGGAAATGGAGATGAAAATTCACAAGAGTTTAAAAATAACCTCTACTTCTGTCTGTTTTCCTGTGGTAGGTTTAATGGCTTACCTGGAAACGGATGCGTGAGCAAAAGTTGTTAAGCAAAGAAGGAGGATTTGAACAGCTGACAAAACCGTTCTTTTGAGGGAGGAGTCAAGGAATTCATTTTAAGGCCAGAGAAATTTGGTATGATTGGTTGGAGGTAAATATTAGATTTGAAACATGCTCTTTATGTTAGTCCTGTAGAACGCCCATGACTACTGTTCATAGTTAAGAAATATGAGAGGCAAATTTGGATGAACTGGAAAGAGAGGGAAGACTCCTGTCCTGGGTATGGTGCTGCCCTCCATTTAGCTTAACACTCAGGTTACAGAGGCAGGTGGATTTCTATGAGTTTGAAGCTTGCCTAGTATAAAAACCAAGAACCAAGGTTCCTAGTGAGATTGTGTCTCAAAGTAGGAGGAAGATAGGGAGAAGGGAAAGGAGGAGGAAGAGGCAACAGCAAAAAAAAAAAAAAAAAAAAAAAAAACTCCTGCTCTTGGAGGTAGCATGAACCCTTATACTCTTTAATCCTAGCAGGTGCCCATTGAGACCTGCCTCAATTAACAAACAAAGCAAATAGATAGAGAGATAAAGGTTTACAAAAGGAAGACCTTTCTATAACCTGGTTCTAGTAAAAATTTTCTCTTGAAAGAAGAAATCTGAAACAGATAATGATAATGAAAACCAAACTATAACATTCTGAGAATAAGAAATATTTTTTATAGCATTAGTAGGCCCACTTGTGATGTGAATTTTATAGAATATGGACTTTAAATCTAATTAGTGGAATTTATCACTTTGCATATTCTAAATCCTAAAGAAGTTGATCAGTTCTACTTCTGAGCTACATTTTCCTATGTAGATGCATTCAGCCATACTCTTAGGGACATTTAGAAATGTCCACCTGGCTGATTTTGGAAAACTCTAAAACTGTAAGTGTATATGGATTTGCTACCTAAAATAAACAGTATAATTGTTTAATGATGTAAAAATTATCTCCCACCATGGGTTCCTTATTTGTGATGTTTAACACACACGCAGTGGTGCAACTGCTCTGCATTAAAAAGCAAAGGAGCTGAGTGTGGATATGGATAATGCTTGAACAGAACTAGAATCCTCTGCTTGTAATAGGTTTTGGTTGGTCACCTGACTGCATAGCTAGCCCAATAATTGCTTTTCTTTATGTTTTCAGTTTGACTGAGAGTTGTTCTGTGGTTGGATGTTGTCATTTGCTATTCCTCAGGCTGAAGTGGGTTAGTTTTTGTTTTTGTTTTTTTGAGTACATGCATTCCCAGGTAGCAGTCTTGATGACGAGGATATAAATGTCAATATTAAAACAATCATGAGCTGTTTTCACAGATGATAGTTTTATGGGTGGGTGGCATATGCAAGATCAGAGGACAACCAGTTTGTTATGTCATTTTAATAACAATATTATGTAATATTCTAGACATTTTTGTGTATATTTATCTCTTGTGCGCCACTGATCACAGCCACCTTCAAATAGTGACTATTTTATTAATATTTATGATTTTCAGTCTCTAGTACATAATTTTGTTATTGAATTGTAAGTATTTCAAATTCTAAGCTGAAACCTACATTTTAAAATATGCAAAGAAATATTATTCTGAAATAAATTCTTAGACTGGAAACTATTTTAAATGTTAAGAGGCATAGTCTTCTACATCTTTTGTGAAAGTCGATTACATTTTCTGTGTGGCAAAGTCAAGAATTGGGGGAAAAAAGGTGTCTGCTAGAGCTAAAAACTGGCTCTTAGCTAAGAAAGCTTATTTTGATAATTATGTTTTCTTTCAAGTGTCTTTAAAGATTTATCCAAAAATGATGGGTTAGTTCAGTAATTTCAGTCCTGACACAGTGAAGCCATTCCTTGTCTCAAGAGCAAGACTCACGAAAATGTGTTCTCCTGACTCAGTCACTGTTCCAATTTTAGCCCGCTACTCACGAGCACTAGGCCAAGCATTGCTGCCATCTGAGAACCTTGACAGTGAGTCAAAGTCAGCATCCTTATATTATTATTATTGTTATTATATTATTATTATTATCATTATTATTATTATTATTAGAGATCATTGTTCTATTTTTTCTTTTACTTCTACATGATTTGAAGTTTTTCATCAATCAACAGGATTTAGGGCAAGCACTTAGCATATTTCATTTTTATTCAATTCAGTATTTTTGTGTGGGAAGTGATTATTATTTAAAAACAAGTAATAATCATAGCCTTTAATCTTCCATTAAGATTATGAACATTAAAAGGTATTTCTGTTTTATAAAGCCATTTTATTTAAGATTTACTATATGAAACTTGAAGCTTCCTTTTTCTCTTACACGTTTCCTTTAGGTTTTTCCTTCCAGAGCTGGAAAGAGGTGGCCATTCCACCTGGCTCTGCAGTTTTGCAAATCGCTTTAGTCTACTATTTGCCATCTTGGCTCGAGCTTCAGAGTGTCCATCAGTGGTAGGTAAGCTCATGTTTAGTATATGCAATATCATTTGCTCTTCTTTTTGACGTTAAAAATTTGAATGGCATAAATATTAAATATTAAGTGCATAGTCTGTTTACCTTAATAATATCAGATAAGCAGCCATAAAGTAATAAAGGTGAATTTTTAACAGGGTGTGGTGGTGGAAAGTTGTAGCCCTAGCATTCCAGAGGAATGCAAGTTCACCACGACCCTCCTCTTTTTACGGAGACGCTGTCGTAGAAAAGCTAAAGGATGGGGTATAGGGGATGCTGTGAAGCTAATTTTAACTATGGGCTTAATCATCTTTAATGGAATATGATATTAACATCATTGAGTACAAATTTGGGGTTTGGGAATGAATATCAGCTTTCCTTCCATTAAAATAAATGGAATAGGATTAAGAATTTTGTTACAAGCAGTTATTATTTACTATATTATTGACATTATTGTTATTATTATTAGTTGGGTTTTTGAGACAGGATTTCTGTGTGTAGCACTGGCTGTTCTGGAACTCACTCTACAGACCAGGCTGACATTGAACTCAGAGATCTACCTGCCTCTGCCTCCTGAGTGCTAAGATTAAAATCTTGTGCCACCACACCCAGTTTGGAAATAATTTTTGAGGAGAGTAGGGGAGAAATATATAAATGCTTTTTTTAGTACTTATGCTACATAGTCAACATCAGGTGGCTTAACCCTCCTACCTTGTAATAATTTAGTGTTATAATAACAAAGGGTTGTAGGAACTGGTTCTCCTGAGTTAGGTGTATTTATTACGTGTAGAAATGTTTGAGGATGCTTTGCTAGATTTGCTGCTTCTACATTTACATGAACAATAATCTTTATGCATAATTTACCTCATCCCTAACTCTTGTAAAATCACTTTTAGTGAACTTATTCCGCTACTTTAAATCCATACATAAAAAACACATATGTATATTCCCTAAGACTCAGCTGGTTGTACAGTGAACGTTTGCTATTCAGTTATCAGAGAAATAAATGAAAGAATAATTTCTGATATATTTTATACAGCAACATTTTTTCCACTCTTAGTATGTCCTAGGTTCTATGCTAAGAGACTTGGCTGCATGTGCTTTAAAATCTGGGATGTTATACTCTTCTTTTTAAAAATGAAGTAACTAAGTAACTAAGACCCTATAAGTGATTATGTTTTTTTTTTTTTTTTTTTTTTTTTTTTTTTTTTTTTGTGGGAGCTTGGGGTAGAGAGTAGAGCTTCGTTTACTGTCCCAGTGTTTAGGAGACTCTTTTTAAACATCTCAGTTTTACTCATTTAAATTAATAAAGCAATGTGAGTTTGGTATCTAGTCCATTTTATTAAGTGAGAATGCAGTAAGGAACACCACAACGATAGACCAGAGTGAAAGCTCTCAACCAGGGGGGGGGGGGGGGGCAGAATCAAGTGATGCCATGTAGCTGCTGAAGGAGACAGATGCCTGGACCCTTTCCAGTAGGCCACAGCTCAAGATGATACATAGACTAATAGAAATGGGTTAATTTGAGATACGAGTTAGTTAATAAGAAACCTGAGCGAATAGGCCAAACAGTGTTGTAATTAATACAGTTTCTGTGTGATTATTTGGGGTCTGGGTGGCTGAGAATGTAAGAGCAGTCTCCTTTTAGAGAGAGAGAGAGAGAGAGAGAGAGAGAGAGAGAGAGAGAGAGAGAGAGAGAGAGAGAGGAGTTCACAAAAGAGACCTCAATTGAAAAAAATGTTCCATTGGCAAGTCCGTTGGGCATTTTCTTGATTAATAAGTGATATGAGAGGGTTCAGCCTACTGTGGGCAGTGACAGCTCTGGGCTTGTGCTCCCGAGTTGTACAAAAAACCACACTGAGAAAGCCATGAGAAGTAAACCAGTAAACACCATTCTTTCCTGGCTTTTGCTATAGTTCCTATCTCCAGGTTTCTGTCTTTGTGTTCCTGCTCTAACTTCTCTCAGTGCTGGAGTGTGACCCACAAGTTAATGAAAGAAACCTATTTGCTTGCAAGTTACTTTTGGCTATGGTGTTTATCTCAATAATTAAAACAGCAACTAAGACAACTTTCAAATTTATAACACATACATATTGAGCAGTTTTGTTTTCTTTGGATTAAAAACTCAGTAGTTAGTAGTAATTTGTGTTAAACTTGTCTTTAAATGTTCTTTATGATGTATAAGCTCTTCAAAATCTTCACAATGACCATAAGAATTATTTTTTATTCTAATCCTTTTTTCTATTATGATATTATTAGACTAAGGTATTCAAATGCTAAGTAAATTTCCCAAAGTCATACAGCTAACATATAGAGGACTGAAAAATCCAAACATCAAGCTATCTAGTATCGGAATCTGTAACCTTAGCCACTGCTTTATATTGCTTTTGTTTTTCCTACTCACATTGTAGGATACTTGTGCTACAACCAGCCATTCATTTAATTAGCAGCTCTAGCCAGTGACACGTAAGGCTTTGTCTTAAACATGGAGATTTTCTTGTATGTTAAGCAGCATGTATGAAAATGTACTTCACAGCCTTGATGTATCTGCTATAAGTAGCTGAGCTAACTAGTCATCATAAGAAGGTCATAGTATTTTTAAAAAATGCTGAAACAGAGACTTTGGCTGCCAAATAAATTTCAAGATCTGTATGGCACAGACCTACTTACATCTTGATCAGTGATTAAAAACTCATCTTGGCAAAGGCTGTCCTGAGTATAAGCCCTGTATTAACATCTTCCATTGTGGTTTTGGGAGAATGGCTTTGTCAGCTGCTGGGTTTGCTTCTACATGGGTGAAAGCTCCTTCAGTTTTATGAGGCAACAAACTTCTGATGAAGGATAAAGAGGGAGGGACAGAGAGTTTCCAAGACTTAAGACAAGAGCACAGCCTGTACTTAATCTGCTTAGTTTACTGCTGACAGTGGTGTCTCTCAGCGTTACAACACGACTCCTAAGAAAAACCAGTTGTTTGGAAGAGACCACCAGACTGTATATTTCTCCGAGATCTTACTAATAATTTAAAATCTGGAAGGATGTTGGGAATATGTTTTATGTTTTAGTTTATGTAGTT
Source organism: Alexandromys fortis (assembly GCF_014885135.2). Lineage (NCBI taxonomy): Eukaryota > Metazoa > Chordata > Mammalia > Rodentia > Cricetidae > Alexandromys > Alexandromys fortis. The sequence goes on from NW_026067949.1 coordinate 39,195,138, forward strand.
AGACAATGAGTTTCTAAGACTGTCCCTTTGGATGTTAATTCTATACAGCTTGGAAGACTACTTTCTTCCTGCCTTTTTCGACTCTACTACATATGAGCTCCGTGAGAAGGAAGGCTGTGAGAGGAAACATCCCAGGGAAGTTACAATTCAGCAGGGATGCTTTCTTATCCAGAAGAAGCATGCTCAGAGTTTGCTTTTTGATGCTTTGATATTTCATTTAACTGAAATGAAAGTTTACCCGAGGAGCCTCCACACTCATCTTTTAGTCCCTCCTATAGAAGTAGCAATACTTTCAGTTTCAATTTCTGTCCCCCAAATTTTCTACATTATTCTTATAACAGGATTGGTAGCAGAAACTGACAGCCTGTCCCAGGGATGATTTTATCACACTCCCAGTGACTCTACCAAGCCAGGGATAAAGTTAATTCATCCCTAAGCATAAGAATCAGAATATATGTGACCATGTGAGACAAGTTAGAATCAGATTATATGTGACCATGTGAGACATTTGAGATTCTGGTTACTTTCATAGTGAACAAAAATAGCTATCATTTTATGCAGTACAATATTTAAAGGAAGAAATTCTGCTTCATGTGTATATCAAAACAACATATTCAAATTAAAAGATGAATATCATTCCATACCATATATATTCTTACCTGAAAATTTAAATGAGGAAAAATCTATAAGTAATTTAGTTTGGCATTTGAGCTTCTGATACACAATGGTTTCAATGCTTTCCCAGAATTTTTCTACATTGTTCCTATAACAGGCTTTAAATTTCAACACAGCATGTATTACGACTTTCCCATTGGCTTTGCTATAAAACATAAACAGACAGATTGTTATCTCAGAAAGGAACTGCTATCATTTTTAGTGTCGGGGGTGAGGAGTTTGCAAAGAGTCAGTGGTTGACATAAAACAGTAGATTGTTTTGTTAGCCATAGATTCCCTCCCAAGGGAGAGGAGACAACATTTTACAGACATGATAAGAGGATTTATTAATTTATTTAGTTTTACTTAAAAATTTCCACCTCCTGCCGGGCAGTGGTGAGGCACACCTTTAATCCCAGCACTCGGGAGGCAGAGGCAGGCGGATGTCTGTGAGTTCGAGGCCAGCCTGGTCTACAAGAGCTAGTTCCAGGACAGGCTCCAAAAGCTATGGAGAAACCCTGTCTCGAAAAATCAAAAAAAAAAACATTCCACCTGCTCCCTTCCTCCCATTTCCCCCCCTCCATCCTTCTTCCCCATTCCCTTCCCCCTCCCTCTCCAGTCCAAAGAGCAGTCAGGGTTCCCTGCTCTGTGAGAAGTCCAAGGTCCTCCCCCCTCCATCCAGGTCTAGGAAGGTGAGCATCCAAACAGACTAGGCTCCCACAAAGCCAGTACATGCAGTAGGATTAGAGAGGATTTTTTTTTATCTTTAGATCCAGGGAAACTGAGTCAGAATTTTATATTTAGTATCTGCCACTGTGATCATACAGCAAGTTGCTGTCATTCGCTTTTCTTGACTCTCATGCTACAAATGGGATGATTATCAGATTTACTAGTTTTTCAAAAATATTACAGATCAAATGCTTCTTATTAACGGAGATAGAATAACTTTCAATCTCATAGAAGTTAATGAAAATGCTTTGTTAGTATAAATGTATTATGAATCCAGTATGAACTCATTAGGGGAACTAATAGAAAAGAACAAACATTGTTGTTTTGGTGATTGTAAATGAAGTCACAGCTTGCAATAGTGAGCCATTATCTATTTACCTCTTGGATACCAGGACTGAGTGTTACAAGAAGTGAACTCATTTAATTTGTCATTCTGAATGGAATATGCAAATGCTTAAACTATACATATATATGCAACTGACTCCAGAGACAGCTTAATATGTACGGCTTTCTAGTTCTGTGTCTTCCAATGTTCTGCTAGGACTTAGAAACTAAAGGTTCCCAGTACCCATATTATCAATTTTATGTACTCTTTACCTTTATAGGCACTAATTGATGATTTAATTATTTAATTGGTTTCTCAATTAGTAACGAGAATGCGAGTTGTATTTTATTTTTTTTTGAAACTTCCTAATACCCAGCAGAGCTCACAACAGTTTCTTGAAATGAAGAATAATTAATACACATTACAAACTGACTTAGAATATTTTGGATATTATTTCCTGTTGGATTTAAAAATCTTGTTAGCTAGGAATATATAATAGGTGGCAAATACTTTTGGAAGAACTGTTGTGAACTGGAATCTGTTTCTTTGTAACAAAAAATTATCTCCTTTATCAACTTTTCTTTCTATGAACCCCCTTGCCACAGAGGTGGGGAACTAGAGACATGGTGAAATATGGGAACTCCTAACTGCTTGGGTTTCTTTCTGTTCATATCAGTTTCCCCCAGTTCTTTGTTCTTTATCAATATATTTATCAACGTCTTGACGATGAATAAAGCTTTGAAAGTTGACTTCTGAGAGTTCCAAAACTGGAGGGAAATTGATATGCACATTGCATGTATTTCATGAATGTTTAGAGTCTAATGCAAGCTGTATATTTATTTTATCTATAAACTTCTTAATGAGAGATGCTTTCAGAATGTAGCCTTGTGTGCCTTGGAAGTTGTGATCCTCTCCTTCCTCAGCTTGCTAGTCATGGGATTACAGGAATGTTCCACGTGTCACAGCAGCTTCTGTCTATTGGGTGGAGGACTAGGATGGGAAGTGAATTTGATTTGTAAGCAAAAATACCTAAATCCATTTTTGTGTGAACTATCCCTACCTCAATATCAAATCCAGTTTTTAATTTGTTTATAAGCCCAAACATACTTTTTCCAAATTAACCCAGACATTCTGCAATGCTCTTTTCATTTTAAAATGAAAATTATTTATTATTCAATTTCTGTGTGTATGTGTGTGCACACATGTGTATGTGCACATGTTAGCATTCATGTTATTTCACAGTTATATTAGGTCACAGGACAGTTCTCTAGTGTCAGATCTCTTTGGTATTCTATAATGGAACTTGGGTCACCAGACTGTGTCCAGTACTTTTACCCTACATGTCGTCTCAATGGCCCTGGCTTATTCATGTCAAAAAGTTTTAAGAATACTCTTCTTTTTATATTTACTTTTTGGTTTTGTGCCCTCAAATAAAAACAGACCATTTAACTTTTATCTGATGCTTATAATTAGTTGGAATTCATGGTTGTAGTTTAGTCAATTTGTACTTTTACTATTTTTAGATTTATTAATTTTATTTTATGTGTATGAGTGCCTTTTTGCATGACTGTCTATGAACTATGTGCAGGCAGAACTCTTGGAGGTGAGAAGAGAGCATTGGGCCCTGGAACTGAAATATGACTTCCATGAGATGGATAGCGAGTCACCATGTGAGTGCTGGGAACTGAACCTAAGTCCTCTGCAAGAGCAACTGCTTTTATTACTGAGCCATCTCTTCAGTAATCATTTTCTAAAAGATGATAAAAACATTTCCTTTACATATATGGAGCACAGGGAGTTTTATGACACTAAATCCATTTTTTGTTTCAAACTTAAAGTTGCACACCACACAAACACAGTTGGAAGGCATTATAGAAAGGGAGATGAAACTGCTTCTCATTCTGCTATACTACGCATACCTTACTTGGACAGTGTGAGCTTTGACGTACTGTTTTCTCAGTTTTGATTCATGAAATGTTTCATTCATCTATTAAAAAGAAAAAGGGTTAATGACATGATTTCAGCTTCTTAAAAAGGTTTCTATCACTTTGGAAAACTTGAAATACACCTAAAAACACACAATAGTAAAACAAAGTCATCCAGTTTGACCTCATATCACCAAATACATTTATGTATTCCTAATTTTCATAAAACATGTAATGTTCATGTCTTCCAAAAATCATGAGTAGGAACATGGTAAATTATAATACTCATTTTGAAGTGGTGAATTCATTGTACTAGAGGATATTATGATATTATTTTTCTTCCATGTGCAAATTTTACTGAATGTCAATGTAATAAAAGTAGTGTGCATAGAGGAGATGTTTACAAATTGTATGTGTGTGTGCACACACGTGTGTGTGTGTGTGTGTGTGTGTGCATGCATGTGTATAAGTGTGCTATGGCAGACCTGAAATGAATATATGGCAATCTATTGTTTTCATTTTTCAAATATGTGCTGTTGATAGGTTGAAAGGGAAATTGTAGGTCATAGGTATTATTGAAGAGAAAAGGGGAGTATGGATGGGATACTTTAAGTGGGGAAGGGGAGGAAGGATAATATGTAATGAGAAGGAAGAGAGCAAATAACACTAACAATGTCTGAAAAAGCCATGGGAAAAACATTATTGTATATGCTTACACATATATATGTAATATATTGGAGTTAAATTTACATGGGGTGATAACGTACACCACCCCATACACCTAACTATCTAACAAAGAGTAAGAGCCCTAACAATCTAACAGGAAACCCAGCTGTGTGAAACCTTCTTTTGTGTTGTCAGGGGCTTCCAAGAGACTCTTAACAGTATGACAATGGCTATTGTCATTGCCACTGACTGCCTCCCCGAAACTGAAGCCTGACTGTATGGCTGCTTTGACCATCTATAAACCAAATGCATTTATGTGTTGAAAATCATATTGCTTTGCATTAAACACATTGGATTATTTATCTGGTTATATTAACTTCCTGCAATTTGAAGTGTGCTCAAGATTTTGTAGTATTTTTGGTGATCTTTCAATAAAGGACAAAAGAAAATCAAGGAGTTTGACTTTGACAACTTAATCTTTTAGTGGCTCAGTTTCTTTATATGACATAGGGACATCCTGAGGATTAAGTATTGTTATATAAGTACTTATACTGAAAATTAATGAAGCTAATTATATTAATAAGATCTTGTGTCAGTGTTAATTGGTCTTAGAACTTCTTTTCACTTAGTTGGATATCACACCTGCTGAAGAGCTTAAAATAGTACAAGAAGGGTAGAGATTTCTTGAGTTGCCTGTTAGAAACCATATAAAATATGAACTTTGAGAATGTTCTCTATCAAGACCTTTCCCCAATAGTTTATGGTAAAGCAGGATTTCTCTTTTCCAAAGGGAAAAAATATAATTTCTTTTTAGGATGAGTCATTGAAAGAATTCTATAGTGGCAATCAGAGTCTACGGGAATTAGTGTAGTGGCTATGAGGTTTGTCTAATGATCTGTAACTCCATTTGGTGCATGCTATTATATTAGCTATCATGTTGTGCCTATGAATGTTGTATATATATATAATGATAACTTTAACAAATGAGGCATTATTATATTCCGTGAAAACAGAAAGAAAGTATAAAAATAAGGCGTTGCACAACATGTTTGATATATGTTGTTTTCAAGCATATGTATTGGAAGCTAGGAATGGAGTTGTTTAATAAACCTGAAGGAGGACATCATGATCACTGCTTAACAGGCAAGGATGATGCAATATTAGTTATACCAACTGTTCTAGAGCAGTGGTTTTCAACCTATGGGTCACTTTTGATCTTTTTGGGGGTCAAATAACATGTCCACAGGGGTCGCATATTAGATATCCTGCATATCAGATATTTACATTGTGATTCCTAACAGTAGTAAAATTATAGTTATGAAGTAGCAATGAAAATAATTTTATCGTTGGGGGTCACTACAACGTGAGAAACTGTATTAAAGGGTCACAGCATTAGAAAGGTTGAGAACTACTATGCTAGAGTAAGCAGGGGCTAATTGATTTGAATGTATGGTCTGAAGTTTGAGCTTGTCTTAGGACGATTTTCTTAGGAATTCAATATTGGCATGGGTGCCATGGGAGTAACCATGATTTAAGGCCCTCTTTACAAGATGAAACCCATGCCTGGCATTATTGTTGAACGAAGAGCTAGACAGATCATAAATTCTAGAAGAAAACCTGCTACTGCTATTATGCTGCTAAATGAATATATTAAACTGACTCTCATTATACTCATAGGTTAAGGCTATCTTTTTAAAAGACTGATGAAATAATGGGACTTTGGCTTATATCACATTTCACCTTTTGTGACACCTGCAACACCTTATTATGTTGGCATTTGTGATCTAATGTCCACAGAAAGAAGCTGAATTGAAGGAGAATTAAGGAACTCAAGTCCTAAAGCTAGTAAAACACTAATTTTGGAATTGAAAAAGGCCCTTGAGTCAATTTCTTTCTCTTTTTTTGTATTTTATTCTTTTCATTAGTAGCATTCACTGTCTAAAATTGGTTTTATTATGATATTTTCATATAGGCACATTATGTTTTGCTTGCTTTGCCCTGGACCCCATTCACGTTCTTGTCCTCTTCCCACCCATCCATTGGGCACTTCCCATTCCTGCATATCTATTTTTAAAGTCTAGGTTTCACATAGAAAAGAAAGAAGCAGTAATTATCGCTCTGAGTCTGGCATATTTCACAGCAAGTTTTTTCTTATCCACCATACTATATTGCTTTGTTTCATTTTTTGTCCTAAAGCTAAAGGCTGACTTTTCTGCCTTCATTTTCTGATTCTTTCCATAGTAGAAAAACACACCAGGACTTTCAGGGACTCTGACTTATTGAAAACTTTTGCGTAGTGGGTGCTTTGGAAGGACTACCAAGTTTAGTAGTCAGACAAGCGAGGTCTGCAATGTCCTATCAGGAGATTTTGAATGGCAGATGGATAACGTCACCACCGCTCCTGACACTGCTAGTCTGATTAATTTAGTTACTGTAGTTAATTATAATCATATCTGTGATAACAGACATTTCCAGCCCAACAGAGCGAGACTCTTGTTTGAACTTTTAGCCTGGTGAACATGAACAGAAAGCTAATTCCTAAGCAAGAGGTTTGTCACCTTCCCTCAACAGGGAAGACATGCAAAGTGCTCTTTATTTTTGTTACATTGTCTTTCAGATTGGCCAGGCTTCTTCTTCATGAACCAGAGGCAGCATGACATAAGTTATGCATCTTCGAGATCAAACATGTATTACTAATGTAATTGATGAATCCATTAGAGCTATCTACTCTTCTTCATGAATCATTTTTCTCAGGGTTATTTGAAATGTGTCCCTTTCCACAATTCCATGTTCAACTTTGCAGAGGAATTTCTGAAAGGGCTTCTTCATCTCATCTAGTACAAGGTATTGGTTAGAAATTGTTTTGAACTTGGAAGGTAACTGCTAGGGTCTTAACACTTTCGGGAAAGCACAGAAAAAAAAAAGTAACTCAACTTACCAAAGACACTATCTTTTTATTTAGGTCCATGTATTCCTGAGAATATGGCTTTGCAAATTTGCTGTCATAGTCAATGTTGTTAACCTTAAAGCTGACATGGTAGTAGAAAGGTGGCTTTCCTGAGGAGAGAAAAGGAAAATAGTTTTTCCACTGGGCACAACCACTTTCATTCTGAGAAGTCATACGCTCATAAAATGTCAGGTTATGTGACATCTAAAACTCCTACTGCCCACTGATTGTGGAAATTGCTTGGGTGGAGAAATGCTAAATTATAACCTTTTGCCAAAAATGTATTCAAGATTTTTTAATGTAAAATTTTAATATGACAGTTTTCAAGTTTGGACAATGTGTTATGGAACAAAATTACATTAAAATATAGTAATTATCTTGGTCTTTGTGATTGCCATACACTACATTTCTGCAAAATCAGCTCAATCATAGGATTTCTTACTCACAAAATACCTAAGAAATTAAAATAAATAATGGAGAAAATGAAATAAGTCATGACTTAAAAGTCCCCAACATTTAGTAAACTGAACAAAGAAACAAAGTATGTGATTTTAGACAGGCAAAGCAATGAGTGCCTAGATAGATGTTATCATATAGAAAATATTATTTTCAATTTTAATTTACATTAATCCTTTTATTTTGTCTTTGGACTTGTGCATGTTTATGTGGGCTTATACTATGTATACTATGCCCATTTTTATGCATAGTTTCATAACTTAATGCCATGCATGTGGCCTATTTGGGGTGCATTAATCTTAGAAATTGATCTATCTTGAATGTCTTCATTAACTTCTTTGGTCTACTTTTCAGACTTGATCTTTTCTACTAAATGTTCTCTTAAATAGGCCACTGGAGAGTTACATACATGCCACTGCCAGGATGTATTACTATACTTGTTTTTAAAGAAGCTTTTTGGGAAGAAAAACTCATATTTACTAATTTTTGCTTGTGGTTCCAGAGTAAAATGCTGAAGTAAATACAAGGGTAATTGAGAAGGTCCTTTTTGCTTGTGCTCTTACCTTTTTACTTTCATTTACTATACCCTGAAACTAAACTAGTTTTTTGTGGAGGGGCGGGAAGAGGTGAAGAGTTTCCACTTATGATTAGTCTAAATATATTTGAGAATATATTGAAATAGAAGTGATGAAAAGATCAGTGAGAAAGATTAACTTTCTCCAAGTGCCAACCACGTGTCATTTATTGACAGTCTCCTCTTCTGATTTATCCCAGCTGATGCTAATCTATAAACTGTGTTTTCCAGCCTCTGTTATAGTTAAGAGTGAGGCTGCTGCATTTGCATTCCTGAATAATGGAATGAAAAATGCTTGTGGAATTTCTGAGATTTCTGTCAGGGGCATGTAACTCTCCAGTGGCCTATTCGAGAGAACATTTAGTAAGAAAGATCAAGTTTGAAAAGCACTCTTGCTTTCCTGATCTCCCTTCTGGCCGGCTGGAATTTGTACATAATGGCTATAAGTAGTCCAGATTCCTTGGACATTGAGAGGATGGTGGCAAGGCAGGACATGTATGGCAGAGCAACTTGAGTAAAGGCCTGAATTTTTGGCACTTTGAAATGATAAAATGAACTTGGTCACTTCCTCTGAATCTCCAAATGTCTTACTCTTATATGTCTGTTTATCTTCTTTGAGGTCAGTTGTTCTCAAACTTGGCTTCCCACTGGAAATACACTTTGGATACTATAGGTTCTACTACATCCTTGAAAATGGACTTTGTGTACAGGTTTTTTTGTGTACTCATAAGACTATAGAAATATAAATTAATTAACTTTTAATTGACATAATAATTGTAAATATTTGTAGGCTGCCCATGTGATGTTTTAATACTGTTATTTGTGTAGTGTTCAAATCAGAGTAACATTTATTGTCTCAAACATTATTTCTCTACAATAACAATATTCAAAATCCTTTTATTAAACTTTTAAAAATGGACATAATTTCAAATTGCCTTATAAATTTGCATCTCTAAAACCAGCTCTCATCATGGAAATTTCTTTGTGCAGCAGACACCAGTTAGTTTAGGAACTCACAATTGGTCAGATTATAGAGAATCAATGTCTGTGTAATACTCAGACACACTGAGATATCTCTAATTATACCCTCTACCACCAAGGCAAGGCTCAAGGACCATTGTGGAACAGGGCTGAAGAGACCATGTAAGAGCCTGAGGTTAGGGAGAATTGGGATAAGACAGTGATATCTGTGAATGACAGGGCCTTGAAAGCTGCGAACTCATAGCAGCTGTGGGTGCTGGGATAAAATAAAACTAGTCAATGTTACAGCATGGAAAAGCTTGGATTCTTGAGCCACAGCCCCAAGTTTATGCTTTCTGCAGGGGGAGAGTCAGTTTTCTTCAAGATTGTGACCTTGGACAGGTCACCTGTGCTCCAGTGGATGGCCCCATACCCATGAGGATATGGGTAGCACAAATTGGAAACAGTGGGTTTAAAAAAAAGCAAAGCCATGAAGTTAGAAGGGGTTTGAGAGTGGGTAGTTGATCTGGAAGGAGTTAGGGGGAGGCATAGAGGTGAGCATAGATTAAAATATATTATATGTGTGTATGAAATTCTTAAAAAAATAGTAAAATGTTATATTGAGACAAAAATACATTATATTATCAATGTCTGTGGTCACCCTAGAGTACAATAGAACATCTGAAATTATTACTCCTATAGAACTGTAATTTAGGACTAGCAGACTAACATTTGATATTTTCTCTATTCCTTTCACCTTCTCTCTCTCTCTCTCTCTCTCTCTCTCTCTCTCTCTCTCTCTGTCTCTTTTTCCTTCCTTCCTTTCTTTGGCATTGGGAATTGAACTTACAGATTCATGCAGGCTAAGCAAGTGTTTTTATCACCGAGATGTATCCCCAGTCTATTTAGTAGTAGTGGAAAAAAATCTTTTCAAATAATTCTAAGAGTTGGTGTTAAAATTCATTGATTTGCAATATGGATTTTAAAGATGATTTGCAGGACCAAATCTAGGTTGGTTTTGGGTATTGTATGAACATGTAACAGCCTTTGCATCTAGAAAGGTTGAAAAACTCAAATTAATATTAACATTGGTGATATGTGAAAATTATGTGGAATTCAAATTCTAGAACCCAAATGCTTATTTGAAACCTTTACTGTGTTAAGTACCTAGATATTAATTCAGAAGTATATGAATGTTAACTCAGTTTCTGGATACTTTCATGTATCTTTATTCTTTTTTTTCCTATTATTTAGAGTACTAATTGCTCTCCCTCCCCCCAAAAAAGGCAAGTGAAGGTTGGGATTGGAGATAGGGCTCAGTAGGTGAGAAGGTCCAGGTTTAGTTACCATTACCCACCCGCATGGGGGCTCCAGGTATAGAGGATCTGATGCCCTTTTCTGACCTCAGCAGGCACTGCACATGTGTGGCATACACACATACACACAGGCAAAACACTTATACACATAAAATTTAAAAAAATTAAATTGAGAAAGAAGCTAAACTAATGAGAATGCACACGACAATCACTTAGGGTAACATGGAGCAGAGAAAGCAAGGTATCCACGAGGTTAAACTGCTCCGTGCTTTGTTTTGCTTAGCTGTTCTTTAGCTAAGCCCTGATTCCAATGAAATAATAGTAGTTGTGAAAATATAGTCCATTACTTCTGGGTTTGGAATTTACGATAGTGAGCTACCAAATAGATAAATATTACAGATTCAGATTCATTCAAAAGGACAGTGGTATGTGTCTACCTCTGTATTCTTCTGACTTTTGATTTATGTTTTTTGGCATTGCTGGAATGGTCTTGACTATATTTCTCCTTTTTATCGACAAATTTTTCTGTACTGCTTGTGTTTATTACTTTTTCAGCATTTAGACTTGAGACCCATCTTCCACTTATTTAACCAGAGATCTAAATGCTCTGTGGGTGGGGTGGCCTCTGAACTAGGATCCTCTGGATGCTCAGCAAGTTCTCCTGACCGCTGAGCCATCTCTCCAGCCTAACAACTCATTACTTACATTTTAGATATTGCGTGTGGGAGGCAGACTTAAGTCTGTGTTATTCCTTAATCTGTAAAGGTCTTTTCAGGATAACACTGATCTGCTTTATCAAGTCCGTTTCTCGGCTTGATGTGAAGGGGAAATATCAACTCGTTACATGTTAAGTTGATGACAATAATGTAAGACATGAAAGTTCATCTACTTCCAAACATAATATCCTTATATGCTCTCTTTTTACTTTCAGTTTCTGGTACCTACTCTTGATGAATGACCGAGTTTAGAGTCTACTTTTCAAGCGAGTGCTTCTTGGTCATAGAATTTTTTTTTTTAGCATATGTTATGGCTGTGACTTGTGATTTAGCAGTTGTAACATCTGTCACTGCAACCTGTCTAATGAACATACATGGCAGATACAATGGAGGTGATTGCAAACCTCCTCCTTCCTGGGGTGAGGGCAGGGCCTGATTAGTTCACTCTGCATAGTTCTTTCTGTTTCTGTCTGCGTCGGTGTTTACCCATTGTGAACTGAAATAGGTATTGGATGGGAAAGACAAACTCTTACACATCTAAACCTGTTGTAGAATATGATTGTAAGCCATGTTGCTTTTGTTTATGCGTGGAGCATTTGTTTTAATGATGTAAAGATGTGTTGCTTTTGTTTATGTTGCATTTGTTTAACTCTGAGAAGCTGTGATTCTTTGCCTGTCTAAAACACCTGACGGTTTAATAAAGAGCTGAATGGCCAATAGTGAGGCAGGAGAAAGGATAGGTGGGGTTGTCAGGCAGAGGGGGTAGATAGAAGGAGAAGAATCTACACTTAAGGAAGAATTTTATGGGTAGGACACATTGTATGGAGGAAACATAGGCTTTGGAGTAAGAAATCGTATTTCTGTAGTAACAAATTGCGGGTCCTTAGCTTTCAGATTCATTTATTAGTGGATTGGTTGTTTACTTATAGAGCTACTAAGTTCAACAAATAGGAACTGTGCCTGCTTTATTCATTAATGTAGTCTCAATCCCCAAATCTTTCCAACAAAACAAAACAAAAGAATACTACATTTCTAGTTTTAGAATAAATACATTGGACTAAAAGTCACTTGAGGACAAAGTCTGAGGACAAACTTTAGGGAGTGAATATTTACTACCTTAACTGTAATGATAGTGCCATGAGTCACATGTCAAAACTCATAAAAATATGCTACATGTGCAATCTTTCATATATTTATTATCCTTCATAAAGTATTAAGTGTTAGTGCAGTCAATGTTAATAACCACAAGGGTAAAAAATGCATAGCAAACAAAAATTATGTTTCCTCTCCCTCTTCAAATTGCCAAGTTTTCCTGCTCTAAAGTCAAAAAACCCATGTGACTGAAAAGACAAGCAAAATACGTACTTACCACAGGCGACAGAATAGGCAATGAGTCCGATGACGACAGCAGCAACCACCGTCATTAGGATGACAAGGATAATCTTTCCACACCTTGTTAGCTTTATTTTTGTTTTGGACTCTGTTCTGAGTAAAAGGACAGGAAGGTGTCAGTAAGAGCTTGATTTTGGATCTTGGAAATACATATCAGTTTAGTTTTAAGTGTAAAAGTGTGTTATTTTACATGAATAATGTGGTCAGTAGACTGATGACTTTGGAAACAGTGCAGAGTTGGTGGATATGGTATTAGGGATGCTTATTTTTCAGTACCTATAATTGATATTGGTTATACTAAATCAGTATTCATTTATTCTTTCCAAGAATAATTATAATTGTTTTTTTTCTGCCAGGGAGAGTCACCTCTGTCCTCATGGAGCTTACAAACTACTGAGTAGAGAGAGAAAGGACAAAAATAAGTACATAATTGCAATCTGTAACTGGTACAAGGTTTTAAGTGCTATAGGAAAAGTAGGGCTGGGAAAGATCAGATTTGGGTTCTTATGTTAGCTGCAGGTGTGATAAACTGCTATTAAGTAGAGTGGTCAGGGTAGACCCTGGCAGGCAAAGTGTGAGAATACTTAACACATGTGTAGGAGTTATGCATACCAACATACATGTGGAAAACTTAAGGCAAAGTCAATGATGCAAGGGAGGTCCATGGGTAAGGACAAGTTCGGCGTGTTAGGTAATTCTGGCTAGAGCAGAGGATGAAGGAAAAATAGTGGGAAAGTAAGGTTGAGAGGCATCAAGGCCCAGATTTCCTGAGCCTCGTGATAATGATTTGGGGTTTTCTCAGCTAAATGGCAGCATTGAGCAGCTTTGAGTGGTGGATTGTGATATCTTGGCCTAATGTCTTGATGGAACACCTTTGGATGCTGTGAAGAAAGAATTACAGAGGGGCAGGCAGAAGAAACTACAGAGGGGCAGGACAGAAAATATTACAATGATTGAAACAGCTAATGGTGTTGACTGAGACTGGAGAAATAGAGGTAGAGCAAAGAGGTTGAATTCTGAATCTATTTTAAGTATAATACTGATAGAGATCTCTTAATGGAAAGATGGGTTGTAAGAGGAATGGAGTATGTTTTCTAGATATTTACCTGGATCACTTAAATGATGGTGCTGTCATCGTGTAAGATGAAAAGGCTTTTTATGCAACTGTATTGACGTTAGGGATGTTCAACAGGTATTCATGAGACCGTGTGGGTCAGATATACAAGTGTGCAATTTGGAAAAAGGAGTGTGAGTTCATCATGGTAATATTTCATCCCTGATCATGTAGATGAGAGTCTGACAGGGGATGTCAATACCAAAGGAGTCAGGGTAGGTAGAGAAGAAGACCAAGATAGGATCTCCTGTGTAGTTTTTGTTAGCGTGTTAGAAAGAAGGATCTGGCAGAGAATAGATGCCAAGGAAAACAACCAGTGTGAGGTGGGAAAGGCAGGAATGTGGAGGTGAATCAAGGACAAGGAACAAGCTAAACTGTGCTTAAAGGTAGCTCAGATATATTATGGAATGAGGATGGGAATCACAGATGGGCATCATAAAGGTAATTTTGATAGGAAACTTTAGGAATAACACAGGGTTAAAAAGACAATGGACAAAATCTCCTGAGTAATTGGGAGCATGGGGACATTGGGGGAGGGTTCAAGGGAAAGGGAGTGACAGGGAGGGGAGCAGAGAAAAATGTAGAGCTCAATAAAAACCAATAAAATGCTACACATCTCTAATCCTAGCGTTTGGCAGAAGAATTGCTGCACGTTTGAGGTCAGCCTAGTCTGTAGCGAGCTGCATGGAATCACACCTGATGGAGATGTATAATCAACTCCTGAGATGGCTAAGGCCTGACCTGTGCTATGATCACGCAATGCTTATCAGCTGCTTGCATATGCGTGAACCTATGGGCAGTGCCCACCTGGCAGTTCAGGGTTGGCAGCCCATGCCTACTTAAGGGCTGGGAGAAGTTTGCCAGGAGAGAGAGAGAGGAGAGGGGAAAGAGAGAGAGGGGATAAAGAAAGAGATGGGGGGGGGGAGAGAAAGTGAATAAAGTCCTGGAATAAACTGCAGTGAGAAGAAAAAAAAATAAAAACCAATAAAAAAGACAATGGAATTAGTGGAAACAGGGTCTTGACTACTGATCTTTCCTTCAGAGTTTGCTAAAAAGGGGAGCAAAGAAAAGGCATTATACTCAGTAGAGGAAGTAGAATAATGACTTAAAAAAAACCTTGAATACTCATAAAAAAGAGACTAGTTGGATCAATTGCCACATTCCTATTTCATAAACTTAATAATTATTCAATTTTTATAATAATACTTACTTCATGTTATTTTTTTTTTTGAGACAGGGTTTTTCTGTGTAACAGCCCCGGCTATCCTGGAACTAGCTTTTGTAGACCAGGCTGTCTTCTAACTCAGAGATCCTACCTCTGCCTCCTGAGTGCTAGGATTAAAGGTGTACATCATCACCGCCTAGCACTTCTCTCCCCTCCCCCCCCTTTAACTTCATGGTCTTATGTAGCTTTTCCAAGTAGTTGCAATGAATTCACCTAGGTAATTTATATTTCATCTAAAAATTAAGAGTACTTTTCTGTGATCACTGATACACCTAGTGGAGCTACATCAACTTCTTAATATCCATCAATACAGACTTCACATTTAACATCTTCAAAATGTCTTATACATATTTTTGTTTGAGCCGAACTGAAATCAGAATTTCTGCATTGCATTTCATTGTTGTATGTCTCAATGTTTTAAACCTGGAATTCAAATTCTACTTCTTTCTTTTCCTTTCTGACATTACTCTGTTGGAGTTACTGGTCAAATTACTTTATAGAATGCTTTCTTTAGATATGTTTCTGTATTTATTTTTAAGTTTAAAATCAATGTTCAACTTTGAAGTGATTACAGACTTTTATGCAACTATAAAAATAATAGAAATTCCTTATATCCTTTGAATACTTTTCCTTGACAGTAATCTATACTATAATATCACAACCTGTACATTGGCATGCACAGAGCCAAGATACTGGGCATCTATCAACAGAGGCCCCTAATGTTTCCTTTTAACTATGTAGTTCCTCCATTTTCTGTTCTCTTTCCCTCTTTAAGCCCTGACAATTCCAATTCTGTTTTCCCTTCCTATGGCTTTGTATTGCAAGAACATTATAGAATAAAATCATACGCTAATTTTTTGGGGATCTTTTGTTTTTCACTCAGATGTGGAAGTCTTCATTATTTCTTACAAATCATGATGGGGTTGCAAATTTTAAGCATTATGTACATATTGGAAATAAAAGATGCACAGCCTCGAAGAATATACAAATTTTTAATTCATTTTAAAGCTTTATGTGTATGTGTGTATGTGGTTGGGTGCAAATTCCTGTGGGTATGTATGCGGAGATCAGAGATCAACATTCTGTGTCTTTCTCTCTCCACCTTTTTAATGAGCAAATCCAAATTTATTTTAATGACATACAATTTTAGAAACCTTGTAAGTTGGTTAGAGCCCAGGTTCCCTGGGATAGGATCCTAAAATTATGAAAATGTGTCACATTTTTTTTTGCAAAGCCCAGAAAGTCATCTAATTCAAAGCCACAGTCTCAGAAAGCAAACTGTCTCTTCAGTCACTTTCACCTCTATTTTTGAGACATTCACCTGATGTGGGTATTCTGACCCATCAGACCCTCAAGATCTACCTGTTTTTGCCACTCCCACACTGTGAGTATATGCACTGTACCCCTAAACTTGGCCTTTCAAGTGAGGGGTGGGGTTCTCAACTTAGGTCGTCAAGCTTACAAAGCAAAAACTTCACCTACCCAGCCCTCTCCTGTCCGCCTGAAACTGAGAAACTTCTGTAAGGCAAAGGACACAGTCAATAAGACAAAATGGCAGCCAACTGAATGGGAAAAGATCTTCACCAACCCCGCATCAGACAAAGGACAAATCTTCAAAATATATAGAGAACTCAAGAAACTAGACATCAAAATATCAAATAATTCAATTTAAAAATGGGATACAGATCTAAAGAGAGAATTCTCAACAGAAGAATCTCAAATGGCTTAATGACACTTAAGGAATTGCTCAATATCCTTAGCCATAAGGATAATGCAAATCAAAATTACTCGGAGATACCATCTTATATCAGTCAGAATGGCTAAGATTAAAAACATCAATGACAGCTTATGCTGGAGAGGATGCAGAGTAGGGGGAACACTCCTCCATTGCTGGTGGGAATGCAAACTTATACAGCTACTTTGAAAACCAATATGGTAATTTCTCAGAAAATTGGTAATCAATCTATCTCAAGACCCAGAAATACTACTCTTGGGCATATATCCAAAGGATGCAGGCTCATACTACAAGGACATTTGCTCAACTATGTTCATAGCAGCATTATTCGTAATAGCAAGAACCTGGAAACAACCTAAATGATCCTCTACCAAAGAATGGATAAAGAAAATGTGGTACATTTACACAATGGAGTACTACTTAGTGGGTAAAAAATGCAATGACATTTTGAAATTTACAGGCAAATGAAGGGAATTAGAAAAAAGAAAACATCCTGAGTGAGGTAACCCAGACCCAGAAAGACAAGCTTTGAATTTACTCACTCATAAGTGAATATTAGATGTAAAGAAAAGGATAACCAGGTTATAGTCCAGGAACCCAGAGAAGCCAGATGACAAGGAGAACCCTAAGAGAGTCATACATGGATTTCCGTGGGAAGGGGAAATACAAGAACTCCTGAGAAAATTGGGAGCATGGGGGGTAAAGAAGGAGGGGCAGAAAGGGAGAAGAGGGAAGAAAGGAAGGGGAGGAGAACATGATGGAACAGGCTGGCTGAGATGGGAAAAGGAGAGAGAGGGAGAGCAAGACAAGAGTTATCTTGATTGAGGGAGTCATTATGAGGCTAGCATGAAACCTGGCACTAGGGAAATTTCCACTAATCCACAAGGATGACCCCAACTAAGACCCTAAGCAGTAGTGGAGAGAGTACCTGAATTGGCCTTCCTCTGTAATCAAATTGATGACGACCTTAATTGTCATCACAGAAACTTCATCCAGCTACTGATGGAAGCAGATGCGGAGATCCACAGCTAGCGCTGGGCCGAGCTTCCAGAGTCCAGTTGAAGAGAGGGAGAAGCGATAATATGAGCAAAAGGGTCAAGACCATGGTGGGAATACCCACAGAGACAGCTGACCTGAGCTAGTGGGAGCTCACTGACTCCAGACTGAAAAGAGGGAAACCTACATAGGCCCTCTGAATGGGGGTGATAGTTGTGTGGCTGGGGCTGTCTGTGGGGCCGCTGGCAGTGGGACCAGGATTTATCCCTAGTTCTTGAACTGGCTTTCGGAGTTCATTCTCTTTGGAGGGATACCGTGCTCAGTCTAGAGAGGGCCTTCATTCTGCCTCAAAGTGCCAGACTTTGTTAATTCCATGTGGTAAGCCCCACCCTCTTTGAGGAGTAGATGAGCGATGGGGTGGGTGGAAAGTGAAGGGAGCAGGAGGCGAGGAGGGAGAGGGAAACGGGATTGGTATGTAAAAGGAGAAACGATTGTTTTAAAGATAAATAAATGAATACAAAATCTATTATAAGATACTGTCTTATGATTTACATATTGGGAAGCAATTTTACTTTAATATATTTATGTTTCAGAACTGTAAATTCTATTTCGTTTTTCACAAATGTGGAAACAGTGTCTTTAGAAATTAAGTGAAGAATTTATTGTACCCATGTTTGCTAACCACTTTACATTTTTTCCTTATAAATATAACATGAAAGAACTGTAAAAATTAACTTGTTCTGTGTGCGCTATCTTGCTATCAGATCTCAGGACTGCCATAACAATTTCCACTGACTAGTCATGGTAGCACATGCTACCAGTGTTGAAACATGAGAATAAGATACTGGCAGATTCACAAACTCCCAAGGTCAAGTTCCCTAACATATGGGTGAAGGGTCTCTCCTTGACACATCACACCGTTCTTTTGTTCTCATGTCCTGACTCCTCCTTGTATAAGTACAGTCATACTATGCTAGATTCTATTCAATAACCTCCCCTTAAAAAAATCACCCCATTTAAGCTTTTCCTAAATGCATTCACACTCTGAGATATCAGGGGCAAGAATTTTAATGTATGAATGGGCGGTCACAATTCAACCCATTTTATATCTATCTATCTATCTATTTATCTATCTATCTATCTATCTAATTATATATAATTTTATTTTGTATTAACATTATGATATAATATTAATATATGAGTATTTATCAATATTTTATTTTATATTAACACAAATTCATATTTTGTTTTATTTGCCATATTATCTACTTTATGTTCTATTTTATGTACTCTGTATACTACCTCTCTCTTGTGTGTATGTATTAAACACTTACATGCTTATATGCTAACATGAAGAAACATAAATATGTATTTTGGTGATTATATGAAGTACTAGTCACTTTGAATCACTTATATTAGTGCCTACATTCTTTTGACTTTTTATTTTGTAACAAAATCAAATATCTATTAGGAAGCTCACTTTTTAGTTACTTCACACTGATTCCCTGAGTGGACAATATTTTCTAAAGAAGCAGTGTCAGATAGTGTTCCATCATCAATGACAATTCCATGTTTTTTCAGAACTTTTATTTTACCTAGATAAGATTCTCATCATTGAAAAGTACATTGTCTAAATTGTTTGCACTAGAAATTTGGTGTCTTTCAATATTTCCATATGATGTCTTAGAACTTTTTGAGCTTGAAGAAGAGAAGGACTTATTCCAGATATATAACATCCCATTCTATCCACTTTTTTTCTAGATAAGCCTTGAAGTCCTGAGTCAAGAGAACATTCTGATTTAGACTAATAATATATTTTCTCCCTTGAATCAACTCACATATTGAATCTAGAATGGTGTTTAACATTTTGGGTGAAGTAATTGACTCAATGATATGATAAATCCTGGTAACATAATCCTACACATGAACATGTGTTCTCAGACATTTTCTTCCACATTTTACTAGTAAATGCATTCATATTTTGTTTTTACTCAGTCAACTTACCACAGAATAATGAAATTGCCAATGAAAACATTGCATATGATGTTTGTGATGTGGTAAATAGTTAGGGTCTATTTTTCAACTCTTTTAAACATGTCATTGTAGATCAAGCTATATAAGATTCTGCTTTTAAAATCAAAAATGAGTCCTAACAGTTTTATAATAATTTAATAGTTTATAGATATTTTAAACCATTCACGGTTTTACCTTCTAATTTTTACAAAGCTATACAAAAGTGATTCTTGGATACAAAAATATCTCATAAAGCATATATGACTTCAAACTTTCTTAATGTAACTTTCCTGGTGGAAGAAACTTCCTGGTGGGGCACTGGGAGGGAATTTCCAAACCACCCGTCCTATGTTTCTGATTTTAAAGAAGGGGAGAAACAACCTTTATAGTGATCTTTCTCTGTAGGGGGCAGTAAAGAGGGCAGAGGAGCTGTCCTCTGACTATCCTCATAACTTAGGCAAGGTGAGGATCAGGGCTTCCCTCACAGCCCAGAAAGCCTTCCTTTCCAAAGGCTTTCTTAGTTCACCGTGGAGCAGCACGGTCCTAAACTGAAGAGGGAAGTCCCACACTGTTATTATTCTTTTCTATAGAACATTCTTACAAACATCACATGTGAATTCTACTTCTCTAATAGAGGAAATGTTTGAAAATCAAACTGCCCAACATTAAACAGAAATTGAGTCTCGGTCAGTAGTTGAGGTAAAGAACAGGAAAACTTGATTTGATTTGAGCAACCTGTTTATCTTCCACGTGTGTTTCACTAACAAAGTATACATCAGAATCATTCAGGTGCAGTAATGATAAGATTAGCAATGGATTATTTATAAAGGATGTTCAGAGATTTCCAACTTTAGCCTCGACTTAAAGTTATTAATTCTTTGAGATAAAACTAGAGTCTGTCTTCACAGTATTGCTCAGATAGTATTTATGAAGTATAAGAGGTTGATCAAGTTGATCTGAAAGAGACAGAATACCTCCCTTAGGACCTGAGGTTTTATAAGTTTTGTTAAGTAAGTATTGACAGTAACATAATTTTATGGAAAATATCTCAATATTTTCTAACAGATAGATAAGTTAAATATTATTGTGAAAGTAAAAAGTAGAATTACTAAAGCTGTGTATTGAGAAGTTGCAGCATGGCAATATGCTGGTCACCTGGAATCTAGATTTTGCACAGATGTGTAATTTTTAAAATATAGTAGTTCCCAATGAGTTTATCAATGTCTGCATTTTGTGATAGTGCTGGAAAGAATAATGTGTATGAAAACAATTATCATCATGCTTATCTGATTAGCTTAAAAATTAAAATGTAGATATAAAAATTCTGGTCCATCTACCTCCTTCATAATAGCAGGTCAGCACGTTCCTTTGTCTTTGAGGCCAATTACATCGTTGCTAATGTCAAGTATAAAGATCTTCTCTTTTTAGTTTTGCCTTTACTTCTGAACTGAACGTAAAACCATGCCGCTAAAAGTATAGAGTAGTGAAGCACTGTGGTGTTCTAATAAGTAAAAATAAGACCTCCATTGTGTTGTTACCTCTTCCAAGCCGGGAGATTGCATTGTAAATGAAACAGCAAGCACAACGACGTCTCCATCAGCCATACTGCTAGAAGCACAGACACACATTCCTTTCTGTATTCATAGTGAAATCGTCTTTCAAAGCTACGATAGACCCGACTCTTCAAGTTTCAGTTGCTATACAAGAACACCTTACTTATAATTGAAAGGTTTCTCGGGAAATTTAGAGTAAACTCCGACGGTGAAAACTTTTCCACTAACTCTGTTTTCCTCCTGTATTGACTTTGTATTGTTTGTATTTCCATAAAGGGCGGAAGGAACTGCTCATTTGTTTTGTTTTGTTTTGTTTTGCCGATTTTAGGAGAATTGCACATTTTTTAAGAACCTTAAATCTTTAATCTAACTACAAGCTAACTAACTGCTTTCTTCTTTCGGAGTGGTGGTAAAGCCTCCTGCTGACCCCTCCCCCTCCCCTTATACACACCTGTTCCGCAGGGATGTCCATGGCTCCTCGCTCCGCCGAGGCTGTCCCCTTGCCATCTTCCCCTCGAGTGCTGCCCGGCACAGTCATCCTCCACCTATTTAGCTTACAAGAATCTCTGGCTTTTATGTGTTTTATGATAATGGTATAATGATAATGCTTAGCACTTACACAACTTTTCATCTTCAAAGTGCTTTCCAAACATTTTGCTACTTAATTTTAAAACATTAGTAAACCGTGAGCTGTGTATATGCCAATCCATAAATAATAAATAGTTGTATCACCTCAGTGGGAGCAAGACTTAGAATTAAATTGTCCCGACTAAGGAAGTAGCAGGACTGACCAGTCTGAGAAAGGTGGGGTTTTTTTTTGTTCCCTGCATCGAGAGACACTTGTTGCTCTTCCTACTTCTTGCTTAGACTTCACTCCTACACCTTCTGGCAACTTCCCTTTTGTTCCCTATGAACAGCCAATGGCTCTTGAAGCCCTAACCTTCCATTAGGATCTGAATGTTTTCCAGCTCATAACTCGCTAGCAACCATGTATCATCCTTCCGCGAATTCCCTTCTGAATTTTTACTGCCACTTTAATTCCAGTGCTCTTTAAAGAATGTCCGATACTCTCAAATCTACAGGGTGTTGATTTTTAATTAAAAAGATATATGGGTTTAACCAGCAATTTCCCCCATCTTGGACAGCATCCTGGCTTCTCGTACTGGTGTACAGGCGAGATACGACACATCTTAATGTTCAGTTATAGGGAAGAAATTGAGTTTGCTAGAGGCCAGGGACATAGCAAGGGTGTAAGTTTTTAATGCTGCAGGAAAAAAAAAAGATTTCGTTGTTTAATTGTCTTTTCTTTGTTTTTTCTTAACTAGGTCTCATCATATGGCCTGGGCAGGCCCTGAACTTGCAATTCTTACAAGTGTGGAGATTATAGGTGTGTGCCACTCACACGGGGCAACAGTCATTTTTTTTAAATTTATTTATTTATTTATTAAAAATTTCTGTCTCTTCCCCACCGCCGCCTCCCCTTTCCCTCCCCCTCCCCCAATCAAATCCNCTGCCCTGTGGGAAGTCCAAGGACCACCCACCTCCATCCAGGTCTAGTAAGGTGAGCATCCACGAAACTGCCTAGGCTCCCACGCAACCAATAGGTCCAGTAGAATCAAAAACCCATTGCCATTGTTCTTGAGGGTTCTTAGAGAAGCTAAATAAGAAGGAGAACCCAAAGAAAATCATATAGGCAACAGTCATTTTAAAAGAGATTCAAACTCATGATGCCTGTGCAGCTGTCTTCCTTTTCCTCAAAACGTGTCTACGGAATGATAATCAGAGATAGCATGATAAAGCAATAATAATGATAATAATAATAGCAACGAAGAATTATACTGGCAGTATGCATTTCACTTGCTGGCTGATAGGATCTTGATCAGAGCTCTATCAGTACCATTTAAAAATTTCTACCTCAATTCTTTTTAATTTGTTACCACAGGCACTGCTTCTGTTTATGTGCTTTTCTTGCTGTTGTCATTTGTCTCTATTAATCATATTTATCTTTGCAGATTTCTCACCATCTATCTGAAGCTCATAAACTCTATCAAACTCCTACTGTGCCACGCTACACAATGAACAAATGGCTTTGGGGTATATTGAACCAGGGACGACATGAAAATCTTCTTTAGGTTTTGGCCTAGAATGGTGTTGAAGATCAAAGATCCTCAGGGATGATACTTTATCCCTCATCAACGATACATATCACACAATCCGGGGAACTATGGATTTAGTCAAACTCTCACAGGCTTTTAATCACGTGGTGAAGGCTTAGATGCATGGTGAAGGCAGTGAGATGAGGTGGCAAGTGGAACACAGAAGCATAAACATGAGCTAGAACACACACAAAGCCTTCTATGAACACAGATGGAAAATCTAATCCTACTGCTATTAGTGGGAGTCAGCCAATGAGGTATGTAGAGGAATTCAAGTAAAAGACATCGGAGAAGAAGGTTATAAAAAGATTTTACATGGAGATCGTAATTCTAAGTTTCTTTTAAAACCACAAAACTTTATCTAGAAGTGTTTTTAAAGTGCATGAGCTAGCTTATCGGGGGCCCATTCCCTATAGTGGAATGCCATGCTCAGACTTAATGCAGCGTGGAGGGAATTAGTCCTGCCCCAACTTAATGTGCCATACTTTGTTGACTTCCCATGGGAGCCCTTACTAGTTGGGAGGACCGGATTGGGGGGGGGTGCGCTAGGGAGAAAGTGGTAGGGGGGCAGAAGAATGGTTGTGTGTGTGTGTGTGTGTGTGTGTGTGTGTGTGTGTGTGTATGGGTGTGGGAGAACTGTGGGTGTGGGTGTGGGTGTGGGAGAAATGTAAAAAATACATTTTTAAATGTATTTATGTTTCTCTCCCTTTATCTCCCTCCCCCTTTCTCCCTTTATTCCTCCCTCTCTCCCTCCATCCGTGTGTATGTGTGTTCAGAGAACAACTTGTGAGTTGTTCCTTCCACTTTATGGTTCCAGGGAATTTATCTCAGGTCATTAGGCTTGGCAGCAATGCCTTTACCTCCTGAGGCATCCTGATGGCCCTGAATAAGTTTTTAATTCCTTCACATTATGCTTGTACTGCTTATACAATACATTCTTTTAAAATGAAGTAGTTTTAAAAATAATCTATTACAGCTCTTTTTAAATTACATGCAATGTAACTGTAATCCTACTAACTCCCTTCCCCTTGTTATACCACTACATCTCATCTCCTTCTTGTCCTATCTGTCTATTTGTCTTATTTCCTTTTTATGCTTTTTTATGCAGTCCTTTTTCAGGTCATCACAGTTGCTATGTGCCCATGATTGCTACAGCCACACACATCTGGAAGACTGTTGTGTAGTTCTTTCAACACTATATGGTCTTTGCAATCCTTCTGCCCACTCTTCTGTAGTTCTCCCTAGACATTGGGGCGAGGGTGATATACATGTCCTGTTCCAGCTGAGCGTATAATAGCTACTCTAGGTCTTTGACTAGTTATGTGTGTCTGCTTGGCCCATCACTCATAACCAAAGGAGGCTCATATCCAATCAACTTAGAGGACTGCTCTAGTCTATGGGTATAAACACATATTTAGAAAGCAGGTTTAGAGAGCCATATAGAAGAGTCTAGAGAAACTTACTAGATACATGAAACTGACCCGTGCCATGACTCTAAGGCTCTAGTTTCAAATAAAGCCAGTGTGGTTTTGTCAGTAATAGAGAATGAGAATGATGAGAGTGGGTAATAAGCCTGGAGCATCAGATTGCCAGATCACTGTCACTCCCGTCATGTGACATGTGAGGGCTACTGAGAGCATGAGTATTAATGAATTTATCTAGTGTCTGTCTGCCTGTCTATCTGCCTATTATCTCTCTCTCTCTCTCTCTCTCTCTCTCTCTCTCTCTCTCTCTCTCTCTCTCCCATCTATCTATCCTTATGTGTGTGATTATCTATCTATTAATCTATCTATCTATCCATCTATCATCTATCTATCTATCTATCTATCTATCTATCTATCTATCTATCTATCCATCAATCATCTATCTATCTTATGTGTGACATCTATCAATCTATCTCTCTATCATCTATCTATCAATCTATCTCTCTATTATCTATCTATCTATCTATCTATCTATCTATCTATCATGTATCATCTATCTATCTATCATCTATCAATCATCTATCTATCTTATGTGTGACATCTATCAATCTATCTCTCTATCATCTATCATCTATCTATCTATCTATCTATCTATCTATCTCTCTATTATCTATCTATCTATCTATCTATCTATCTATCTATCTATCATCTATCTATCCATCCATCCTTATGTGTGTGCCTAAGTGCAATATGTGGAGTTTGGAGGACAGCTTTCAGGAGTCCTTTTCTTTGTCCACCATTTAGGTACTAGGATGTCAAGTCATCAGGCTTAGTGGCAATTGCCTTTGCCTGCTGAGCCATCTTGCTAGCCCAGAGTTTGATAATTATTGTATTAAGTAAATTGGATTTAGTGATTGTTAGATTGAAAATTGAGCTTAGGAAATAAGAATTGGATTTATATGTGAACAACTGAGCTAATACCAACAATTAATTTTATGAGACTAGTATGCAAGGTTAGAATTTCAAAACCGACTTCAGACCTTAAATTTACTCTGTCCTTAGATGTGTTATTTGGCTTTCCTGAACCTCAGGTGATTCTTCTTCAAGATACAATATTAATAACAACGCTTCTCCCAGATTTATTACATGGGAGGTCTGCTTCATAAATAACTTTTATAATTACCATCATTACTTTTATATTAGTTTAGCTGATACTTCCAGTGATTAGATTTTTATCCATAAGGAAACATAACTATTTGTGCTAGAAAGTTTACTTATTGCCGGGCGATGGTGGTGCACGCCTTTAATCCCAGCACTCGGGAGGCAGAGGCAGGCGATTTCTCCAAAGCCACAGAGAAACCCTGTCTCCAAAAACCAAAAAAAAAAAAAAAAGTTTACTTATTAATTTCAAGTGAGATTTTTTTGTCCTCATGTGGTTTATGCTTTATTCCACAACTTAAGGCATATTATTGTATTGATACTTGTACCACTGATTTCTCTGGGGGAGAAGTAAAGTATAATTAGTGATAGCCTCATAAAATCATTTGAAGAGTAAAATTGTCAGAAATATCAGACAAATGTAGCATGCATGTCAATATAATGGTGAAGTCATGAATCCCTAATTTACTGTGTGAAGTCAAATCTGAGTTTTCACTATAATTGTAGGTACTGAACTTTTTAAATAAATTTATTGGAAGTTTTTATTTGTTATTTTGAGAACTGTTACAAATATTTTCCCTTTTACTTCCCTCTCTCCCTTCCCCTTCATTTTTCTTTCCCTCCCTCCCTCCTTTCTTTCTTTCCAAGATAGTGGTTCTCTGTGTGGCCCTGGCTGTCTTGAAACTTGCTTTGTAGACCAGGCTAGCCTCAACTCCTTCCCAAGTGTTGAGATTAAGGCATATGCCACCAGGCATGGCTTCTGTTGAAGCTATTGTGAATAGGACTTTTTTCCCTGATGCCTTTCTTAGCAAGTTAGTTATTGATGCCCTGATTTTAATATGTTGATGATGCATTTTCTGCTTTTCATGGATTATCAGATATAAGTGCTTTCTGATGTAGTATTTTAGAATATTATTATGACACTTGCAAATAGAATTAATTTTACTTCTCCCTTTTCTGTTTGCATCTCTTTTATTTTTCTTTTGTCTTTACTGCCTGGATTATATCAGAAAAATCTTAGCTTCATAGAATGAACTTGGCAATCTTCTTTCTTTTTTTGTTATTGGTAGTAGAGGAGAATTAGTGTTTTCTCTTTAGGGGGTCTGGTAAAATTTGACAATGTATTCATCTCTTGTGTTGGGCTTTGTTTGTTGGAGGCCATGACAGAATTCTGTATTTTTATGCTGTACCAATGTAAGTTTCTTATTATCTTCTTGATTTAAGTTTGGTAAGCCATATGTGCCTAGAAATGAAAATATTTATTCTATATTTTCCAGTCTCTTAGACTATGTTTTCTTTAATGTTCCCTGGAATTCATTGGCATTTATTTTAATATTCCCTTTTTTCATCTTGAATTTTATCTATCTATCTATCTATCTATCTATCTATCTATCTATCTATCATCTATCTATCTATCTATCTATCTATCTATCTATCTATCATCTCACTATATAACTCTGGCTATCCTGGAACTCACTAGATAGACCAGTCTGACCTTGATCTGCCTGCCTCTGCTTCTCAAGTGCTGGGATTAAAATTGTACATTACCACACCCAACCACCTTTGATTTTTATTAATTTAGATTTTTTTCTCTTGTTTTTAGTTTAGCTTAGGGTTTGTCAATTTTCATTATTTTTCAAAGAACTGACTCTTGGCCTCATTGATTCTTTGTATTGTTTTGGTCTATATTTCATTATTTTCACCGTAATTCATAATTTCTTTGCATCAACTTATATGGATTGTTCTTTTTCTATGACCATGAAGGCTGTCATTGATTTTATTTCATCTCTTTGTTATTATTAGTATAAACAGTCATAAAATGGACTCTTAAAACTGCCTCTGATATATCTCATAGGTCCTGGTAAATTGTGTTTTAATCTAGGATTCATAGCACCCCAATTTTATTAAGTGACTTGCTAATCATTCAAGAATGTATTGTTTGCGTGCCCAGGAAAGTAGAAGACTGGAAATAATCAAACTGAGGGCTGAAATCAACAAAATAGAAACACAGAAAACAGTCCAAAGAATCAATGAAACAAAAAGTTGGTTCTTGGAGAAAATCAACAAGATTGACAAACCCCTATCCAAACTAATTAAACAACAGAGAGAGAACACACAAATAAATAAGATCAGAAATGAAAAGGGGGACATAACCACAGACACAGAGGAAATACAGAGAATCATTAGATCTTACTACAAAAGCCTGTATGCCACAAAACTGGAAAAT